>NC_092239.1:398319-558319 GCF_036320965.1 Panulirus ornatus
TGAGTTTCCAGATTGTTATTTTTCGTTAGTTTACTTCGATGTATACGTATATCTCATTTCGAACGTTCTTAAGCACAGTTCTCATTTATAGCCAAACTAAGAACATTTCCTTACATACATCTTCCAATATTCATGGACGGATGACTGCTCATTCATTACTAGTCTCCTACAATTCCTTCTTTTCGCTTCTTATTAGAAATATTCACTATGCCAGACATTACTGATCCACTAGAAACTTCATATCTCTTCCCTGACAGTTTAGGCTTCGCAGCCTCACCTTATTTTGATCTCTTAAGTCCACCTCCTGTCTCTCAGCGATCAGGGTGCTATTACCTGTCTGGGTATCAGCGGGATTAGTGACGGGTGCGCAGTGAACCAGCACTTCAGTGGCCGTCAAGTTTCGCTCCTTTGATCAAGGTTGCAGCCATCTCTTTCTGCCACACCTACACCTGCTGGCATTCAGTCTGCAAACATAAAAGTTCTTCATCTCGTTCAGAGCACTTGACAATACGTAACTTAACGTTTTTCGCAATTTTAGATTTTTCTGCTGTAAGCGCTGTGCGGTAGCCATGCCTTTTGGAAATATATCATCGTAAGTACTCGAAAACAAGTACTCTCTCTCTCTCTCTTTCTCTCTATCTACCTACCTCTCTATGTCTTTCTCATACACCTTTGTTTTATCACAGTCAAGTTCATAAAGTTGTTTGAAGACAGTGTCTTGTATATCAATACCACCGCCACCATCACTGCCACTGTCAGTTCAATCACCACTACCACCATCAGTATCATCATTAGCAACAACGCGACTACCATCCATCATCACTTACTACCACAACTATCATTATCACCACAATCAACACTAACACTATCACTACTAGTAACATTAGAAGTAATACCACAATCACCTTCATTACCACCCTGACTACCATTATCACTATCACCATTGCTACCAATATTACCATCAGCACCACCATTATTACTAATATCGCCTCAACCACTATCATTCTTAATACTACTATCGCTATACCACTTTCACCCTCATTACCACCACCGCCACGATCACCCTCATTAACACGAACTCTACAACACCACCACTCGCCGCAGGACGGGCCAAGCCAGGAGGGACAGCTGCACCAGCCCCCACCCGTCCCCCTCCTCCTGCCCAACGTCAGCACACACCCTGGCTTCACCAGCTCCCTCCCCCTCCGCCTGGTCGCTGTCAGCATACCCTGGCTACACCAGTTTCCTTCGCCTGGTCGCCATAAACACAGGCTGCACCAACCCCTCTTCCCTCTTCCTCACCACTATCAGCACGCCCTGGCTGCACCAGTCCCTTCCTCTTGGTAGCACTCAGCAAACGCTGGCTGCAGCAACCCCCCAACTCTCTCTACCTTCCTATCATCAGCACACGCAAGCTGTAGAAGCCACCATCCCCCCTCCCTGCGTATCATCAGTACACGGTGGCTGCAGCTGTACCTGTTACGCCTACACAAAGAAAAAACCCACTTGCAGCATGAACCTGCCTTGAGCCTCGTGCTCACAGCTTTCACGTTAAAGGGTCTCGACCACTGGAGGGATGGATGACCTGCCGACCCCCAGAGGGATGGGTGGTTTTCCGACCGCTGAAGGAATGGGAGACCTACCGATCACTGGAGGGATGAGTGGCCTAACGACTACTGAAGAGATGGTTGGCCGGCCGACCACTGGAGGGATGGATGGCCTGCCAGCCACTGGTAAGATGGCCAGTGTATTTATAGTTTTCTACCACAATCGACTGGCAAAAAGAGTTTGCATTATTCATTTTTACAGATTCAATCTTTTTTTTCTGTTTGGCCGAGGGTTGCTGTGATGGATATGTTCCTATTAAGAAATCGCTTTTGTTTAGAAGAAATAATATCTCACCCTATAGAGGAAAGGTATGGTTCATATGTTCTATAATTTGAGCATGAAGTTAATCCTACAATGATCTAAGGAACCAATGCTTCTTTCTGTAAGTTTACCTATCATAGGGAAATTTGACAACAATCCACTCAGTCTTATGGCAAGAAACGTTATCTCGCAGAGTTGACTTCGGTTTGGTGCTTCCATAGAAGAGAGTCAAGTAGACAATGACACGCGTATGTGTCTCTTTGTCGACTTGTGGTGATACATGTGAGTGTACGAGGTTGTTCGTGCGTGCGTGTGCCAGTGAGTTTGTTCGTGTGTGTGGTTGGCTACTGATAACTCTCCTCTCTCCCTCTCCCCCAGCAACACCTCACCACCACCACCACCACAGATGCAAGATTCCATATACTGTCAAGATTTTCTTGAGAGGAACTTACCGCCATTATTACCAAATGTCGGGCTGGAGTGACCTATCATGAACAGGTAAACGTCAGCAGAGGAGGAGGTTAGTCCTTGGCGGTGGGTCGTGAGGTAATAAATGAGTAGTAAGAGTGTATAGTAGTGTGCTCGCGTGGCGGCTGCGGCAAGTTCCCCACGCTGCCGGCACGCGCCCTGGTCGCGCGCCCCGCCACGCGCCCACGCCACCTGCCACATCTCGCCAGAATCTCAATCACTATCTACTTTATCTCCTCACTTGTACTTCGTTCCATAGCGATATTTATCATACCACATGGGAAGATCACCTGTGTGTTGCTCCTCCACTATTTTCTTCAGTGAAGCAACAATCATGTTCTGATGTAAAAGTGTGAAGCGAGAGAGAGGTTATCGGGACGGTCACCTGGCCAGTGTAGGCGTGGTCTGACGCACCGAGGTTACAAATAGAGGGACCGCAAGAGTTAAGGTAGTTAGTAGAGGTCCGCCGCTCGTGTCGCAGGCGTCATTCCCCCAGGATGTCGGCAACCACCACACAACGCCTTGTGCCCATACGACCGTCACCACACAAGGGCGTCACCATCTCTAAGGCTGTGACGGTAATCACTACCACCGCTTCCCCCGCCACCCTAACGCCACCCAAGACGGGAGTGAAAAGGAAGTTATCGGAACCAAGCCCTGAACCTGTAAAGTGTAAGAGGCGCATCAACTTCGGCGTTGGGTATGTGGTGTCGCCAGCCCCCGTGGCAGTAGCACGTCGTAACGCCCGCGAGAGAAACCGAGTGAAACAGGTCAACAACGGGTTCGCTACGTTACGCCAACACATCCCTGGTGCCGCTAAGGCAAAGAAGATCAGCAAAGTGGAAACTCTGAAGCAAGCGGTGGATTACATCCGTTCACTGCAGGAGCTGCTGGAAGACCATGACGCCCTTATGCGCCACACTAACTCCCTGGTGGTCTCCTCCCAATCCTCGCCGACTCCCAGGGTTCCTTCACAGCCCTACACAAACGCCGTTGCTCCCACCACCGTCCTTTCTCAGTCTCAGTACCGAGTCCTCCAGTACCCAAGTTACTACTACAGCGAAAATGTGTCACCAGTGGCTGCGTCAGTGTACCCTATGAGCGTGGCTTCCGTGTCACCCACGTGCAGCGACGCTGCGGCCTCTCCAACGCCCTCTTACGACTCAGCATTCTCAGCACCGGAGGCAGCGACGACGGTGAGCAGCATGACCAGTGTGTTTTCGCCCGAGGCCAGTACCTTGCTGCCGGACACCCTCGACTCTCTCGACACCTATGACACAACCACGTCGCAAGACGACGAGGAATTGCTTGACGCCATCGCTTCGTGGCAGCAGTGCCAATAGCAGGTCAGTACTCTCTAGGAAGGGCAAGTGCCAGTAGCAGGTTGATATCTTGCTGTCAGTGTAGCAAGAGTTGCACATCACAGTTACCGTGACAGCAGTACAATGGGGTGGCAATGTTTGTTTAACATGTTGAGCTGTTCAGTAGGTAGGAGGTGAGACTGACGCTACGAGATGACAGTAAGATTTGTGCTTCAAAATGGGAAAGTTGAATCATGGAAGTAAAGAGGTAAGTCTCAGGATGACAATGGGAGCTATGTAACGGAATGATAGTGAGGTGTTCTGTAGGTGGGCAATGAGACGCGTTACATGGTTACAGTGAGGGCTGTACTACGGTATGAGAATGATAACTGCACTAAGGTATGATAGTCAAAATTGCGCAATGGGATGAACAATTATTGTATGGGGAAAGGTGTGTATGGTTATGGTCTAGGGTGATTGAAAATTATGATAGTCAGTCTTGTAGAATGAATTTCGAGTTGTACTGCAGAGTGAGAGTGAAAGTTGTACTGCAGTGATAATGAGTCATCCTGCAAGCTGACAGTGAGCGTTGCACTACAGGATGATCGTAAGAGTTGTACTGCTGGTTGATAGTGAGAAGTGAAACAGAATCATAGTAAGAGTTATAATATAGGTTGATAATGAGAGCTGTACTGCAAGATGATAGTAAGAGTTATATTACAGGGTGATAGTGAGAGTTGTACCACAGGGTGATTCTAGGAGTCGTATTTCACGTCGGTAGCGAGTTGTATTACAAGATAATAACGAGAGTTCTACTGTAGAATGATAGCAAAAGAGTTGTATAACATGTTGATAGAAAGGGTTGTAGTACGGGATAGTAGTAAGAGCTGTTCTGCAGATTGAGAGTCAAAGTTACACTACAGGATGACAGTAAGAGCTGTATTACAGGTAGACAGTGAGAGTTGTACTACAAATAAAGGCAAGAGTTGAATTATTGGTTGACAGTGAGAGTTAAACTAGAGGATAATAGTAAGAGTTGCATTACAGATTGATAATGAAAATTGTACTACAGGATTATAGTTAGAGTTGTACTATAGATTGATAGTGAGAGTTATACTGCTACAGGGTAATAGTAAGAACTACTCACGGAGGTTATAAGTTGTACGGTTGGTATGGTAAGAGATTGAACTTTGCCGTTTGACTGTGCACATGGAAATTACTGTATAACAAATCCAAAGCTATCAAGCAGTCAGATACTGATGTACGTGATTTGATGTAGTATAAGATAGGGTTAGAGAGAAAGCGAAGGGAAAAGAGGTCTAGACTAGTTGTAGGAGCAAAGTGCAAAGGCTACATAGACGTTCTGACTGAGCTACATTGAGAAGGACAACTTGTGGTGCTAATGATGCTTCTAAAACTGTTCACGCGGCCGTTTCCGCTTGAGAAACCTGCTTATTCTGAAAATGTTATCTTACACTAAGAGAGAGAGAGAGAGAGAGGACACTAAATGTGTAATGCCATACCGAGAGGTTTTGTGCATCATTATGCCAGTCCACTAGTCCATTAGCTTGTTTGTATCTGGACAACTAAGTACCTTTATGATAATTTTTGATTTTATCAAAATACAGAAAAGACTGATATTCTACAGCACGAAATTACGAAAATATAAATTTTTTTGGAATGTATGTTTTTTGCTTCGAGCTGTAATGGTGATATACCTCATTGTAGAGTCCTATCTTCCTATCCATCTCAGTGGCAATAACCAAGGTTCTTTTAGACAGACGGAGTAGCTCACACCCACACCTCGTAAGGAGAACTGATCCCTTCTAAAACTTAAGACAGATGCCCTGCTATCCACCCTACCTTCCATCTAGGAAGGGCACAGTAGTTGTTTGTTTCTGATATATAATCCAAAAGACATTGATATGCTGAGTTACTCTAACTTAGGGAACGATGTTGTTCTTTAGGGTTTAGGAGAAGGAAGATTTTGTTTCGTTATAATGTGAAAAGGAAACTAAAGTTTCTGAACTGACGCATCGTAGAGGAGAGGAGACTGTCATGTCAGAGCCAAAGGGTAGAGTAGATACTCTTCTGTAATGGCCAAAGGGAGAACGTCATCATGTTCTGCTTCAGAGAAAATATGTGGATACTTGCAGAACAGAGAAAATTGATCAATATAAACGTAGCCGAATTTTCGAATAAGCAACTGGGAGACATGATAACCATATGCTCATTGTAAAATGAAACGAAGATTACCAAGTAAAAAGGGTGAAACAGAAAGAAAATAGGTTGACTTATTCCTAGTAAGAAGAGGGAGTAATCAGCAATATGTGAAGTGGTACCAGGAATTCAATGCATGGTCATGAGCATTTCAACTCTTAACGAGTGTCAAGATATTGATTCATACTTCATATAGTCCTAAGGAGGTTATGTATGATACACCATAACAAGTAGCTCGAAGTTTCTGAAAAACTGAGCACAACCATATACTGATAGCTCTAAACTACAGCAAGTTACGATTTTAACACTTGGTGATTTCAACAAAATTGTAAGTAGTAATCTTTCTATGGGTTCCTGCTCTGTTTTATACCTAACTCAGAGCATCACAGTTTCACAGCACCTTTGCCATGAATAAGGTCTCCAAAATAGAATTTCGCAAATAAGTAGCTCACTTAAGACGAATCCGAACGGTGGGTTGAATCAACGGTCTTTCTTTGTGTAGGTCGGCATAAGGCTCGCCAGCCGCTATGGTCCACACCGACCCTCAAAATATGGGCTTACATAAATTTTTCTCATATTTCTCCCTAAAAGAATAGTGGTGCTAGTTTCCTGGGAAAAGTATATCGCATATATGATTTATTTATTCACTATCATTATCGTTATTTTTTCTAACCAACATTTTACATTTCTGGTAATCATACGAGTGACAAATACCGCAGGAAGACATTGGAACGTAAACATCCATAAACTGTATATCGATATAGCTTCAAGAAAGAGAAAATCCTTTAACAGACCCAGGTTACCATATATCGATGTAGCTTCAAGAGAGATAGTCAGCAAACCCAGGTTACCATATATGGATACAGCTTCAAGAGAGAGAGAGAGAGAGAGAGAGAGAGAGAGAGAGAGAGAGAGAGAGAGAGAGAGAGAGAGATTGTTAACAGACCCAGGGTACCATATACCTTTTTTTGTATGATGGTATGTTGGCCTTGCGTTAAAGAAACGTAAAGCTGTACGTGGCAGACAGAAACGTGGTAATGTCAATTCCCCCCCCCCCCCTCTCTCTCTCTCTCTCTCTCTCTCTCTTTCTCTCTTTCTCTCTCTCTCTCTCTCTCTCTCTCTCTCTCTCTCTCTCTCTCTCTCTCTCTCCCCTCCACTTTCACAGGATACTCCACCTAACCTTACTCACCCTAATTACTCCACCATTCTCTACTCTGCTCAGCTACACCACAACCCCCTATTCTCCCTCCCCAGATACTCAACCAAGCCTTACTTTCCCTTGATATCTATAACACCCTACTCTCAAAATCTCCCTGAATCTCTCCATCACCCCTCCAATGTGCTCCACCAAGCTGTACTTTCCCTAGTTACTCCACCAAGCTTTACCCTTCCCAGATACCTTAACATGCTCTACTCTTACCTGCCACTTTATCAGGCTCTACTCTCCCCAGATATCCCCCTCCCCACACTCTTCTCTCTCCAGTTACTCTGTCTTCATGACATCCCTCAGTTACCCCACCAAGCTCTTCTCAGTTACCCATCACTTTCCTACGTCATCCCACCTCATCCTACTCCTCTCACCTATTTCAACACTCACCTTGACTTTCCAAGGCTACTCCTCTTCACCCTACTCTCTCCATTTCCCATGGTTCAGGGATGGGGGACAGGAGAAGACAAAGGTTCCTACTGCAATTGTTGCTGCTACGGATGCTCAGAATTCTAATGTAAGTACTACGACCAATCTTAGTATAATTTGTGCTACTACTTTTACAAGTGTTATTGTCACCATAAACAATGTCATTACTCGTTTTACTACTAATATTCATACCAGTACTCCACTTACCACGAGAACTGAAATCATTACAGTTGCCTCAGAAATACTGCTGTTATGGTAATGAAAAATACTAGCACTTGATACCACTAATATAGTACTGATGCTGAATCTTTGCCATAACCCTTACCACTAACTATTACTGCCACGTGCCCCTATTCTTGCTACCACTACAGCTACTTCTGTTACTAGAGTTCTTACTTGATTAATGCTGGCCTCAGATACACATGTCTTGGTCACTATTATCCCTTGTGCAACTAGACTGGAAAAATAGACTCTGTATGTCTGTTTTCAATTCTATATTTCTTCCTTTATCTGTTTTTGTGTCTGTCTGTCTGTATCCCCTCATACTCTGTTTCTTTGTAATTCAATATATTGTTATTGTCATAAAGTCATAAACTGGCAGAATTTATGTAGAGATGACCCCACTGGATGACCCTGAACCACCAGGCTGCCACTAGCACGGGAGGCCGTCACGCGTCTTGCCGCCCCCTCCTCTCTCAGCATCGTACTGTTGTCCCCTCTATTCATCCTTACTTCCAGCACCGTCCTGTTGCTCCTTCCCTTACCTCCACCTCAGAATCATCCTGTTGTACCCTCCCCTCACCATTACTCCCAGTAACGTCCTGCCTCCTCCTCCCTCAGCCACACTTCTAGAACCACCAGCTACCCTATTCTAGCACCACCACTCCCAGCATCGTCCTACCGTTCCATTCCGCACTCCCAACCAAGCGTCGTCCTGATGCCCTCTCCCCTCATTCTTACTCCTAGCGTCGTCCTTCTGTTCCCTTCCTTCACTATTGCTCTCAACAGCGTCCTTCTTCCCCTCCCTTCAACCTATGAGCACAATCCTCCTGCTCTCTTCTCTCACCACCACTTCAAGCAAGGTCTTGTTTCCCCCTCACTTAAACCCACACTCAGCGCCGTCCTGCATCCATATTCCCTACCCCTCAGCATTGTACTGCCACCCCTCTCCTTGCCTCCAATTCCTGAACTGTCCTGCTGCCTTTTACTCTTAATGTCACTCCTAGCACCGTCGTGGTGCTCCTCCCTTACCCACTTTCCCAGCACTGTCCTGCCGCCCTTTTCCCTCACTTCCACATAATACCGACACTCTCCGTACCCTTCCCCATTATCTTAACATTCACCTCATACTTCCCGCTCACTGTCTTCCTATCCTCCTTGTCAACATTACTAACACTGCCCTCAGGATTTTGTGTTGTATCAATCCTTTCTTTTGTAATGGATTCTCAAGCTAATGTTCTGTTCAAGAGATTGGTTCGACTGCCTTCACACCTTAGCGCTCAAGTTTTTTCTTCTTTTGTCTTAAAGTGTCTTGGGTCTTGTAAGCTGAGAATAGATTTCTTTTCCTTGTCTTCTCTTTATCTTTATGGTTCAATATCTTAACAGGAGGTTTCGGAATACGGTGTTAGTTCCAGCTCTGTGCTCTACTTCAGTCATAATTCTCGCAGTATGCTCTGCAGCAACGATGCTTCCCACTGTGTGATTTTCTGCAGTCATAGTTCCCACTGCGCTTTTCAGAGCAGTCATAGTTCTCACTGAGTGCTTTGTTTCAGCCATAGTTCCCACTTTGTGCTTTGCTGCAGCCACCTTTCCACAATATACTCTGCTACACTTCTAGTTCCCACTTTGTTCTCTGCATCAGCCATAGTTCCCTCCATGCTCTTCTGCAGCTATATTTTACATAGTGTGCTCTGCTTCAACCACGATTACTTCTGTTTCTTCTGCTTCACCCACAGTTCCTAATGTGTGTTTTACTTTAACCATAGTTCCCACTACATGTTGCTGCCAATGATTCCACTGTATGTTCTGCTTTAGCCATCCAAATATATGCATTGTTTTTTCTATGTTTCCGACTGTGCTCCTCTACAGCCATAGTTTACACTGTGTGCTCTGCTTCAGCTATAGTTCACTCTGTGTTCTCTCTTGCAGCCATAGCTCCCATTATATGCTCTACTGCAGGCATGTGTCTCACTATGTGCCCTGCAGGAGCCAAAGTTCCCACTGTGTTGTCTGCTGCAGCCATAGCTCCTCCTGTGTACTCTGCTGCGGCCTCTTCTTATCCTAACCCAGATACCCAAGCCAAGGGGAACCTCAGAAGAAAAAATCCTCACTTGGCTTACTCATATTCACTCTTTTTAGAACACCCAGAAATGCATGCACTCATTTTTTTAACCTTGTCTACAAATAAATCTCATTTTTCACCTCGCACACACACACACACACACACACACACACACACACACACACACTCACACACGCACGCACACACACACACACACACACACACACACACAAACAAACAAACATCATTCCTTTCTTACACAATTATTTCTTTCTATATGTACGATCATATCTTATTGTGCGCACATTTATTTCTGCTCCCACAAATACTCACTTCTAATCATGTATGCACATGATATGTTATACAGCCATCCTTTCACGTAAACACATATTCATGTCTTACTATGTGCATACATACTCATCTTTCGTTACGCACACACATAAATTTTGCCTAACATTTCCAGCTAAGTCCTGAGTTACCGCTTCCACTCCGAGGATTGAATACCCATGAGTAAACTCATCGAGAGGAAAATGTTTTGTAAAGCAGCATATTCTTCATTCTCATGTAGAAAAGCCATCTGGCTAATCCCAGGTAATCTTACTCCAACTCAGCATGCCAAGCCGTGCGTGGAAGAGTATTTTTCCTGCTCTCATATCGTCCTGGTCCTGGCCAAGCAAACTTCAGCTCTTTGGCCAACGATGAGGACCGGAGGGAGAAAAGGAAAATGTTTTGGGCCGCGACTTCCGTAGAGCCTTATTTCCATTAGTTTTTTAGTAGGCATTTGGCCGAAAATTGAAGACGAACCTTAAAATCTAATTTTCAGTTGATACTGTTGATGTTTTTACGACAAGCAATGATATGAAAAAAGGAAACAAATGAGTGAAACCAAGAACAAGTCATGAGTGCAGGAATACGGACGGCGCGGTAATCACTGGAGCGAAGTAGTGCAGTGGTCCGTATCCCGCCAGACTCCCGCTTTTGTCCTGGCCGACGCCCGCGCCACGATAACCAACACGTCACGTACTGCTTCTGCCTTCCAGTAAACTGTGACTGGGGAGCAATGCCTGTCTTACTATGCAGCATTTACATATTTCTGCCGCAAACAAAATTTGTAGGAACCTGGTGAATGCGATCAATCTCCCTTACAGTACTGAAATCAAATATGATATGGCAACTCGAACACGTGAGCAACTAACCCCCATCCCCCCATCCCTCCCCTACCCCAACAACCATTCCTCGTCCCAACCCTGTTCTATGGACACGTTTGTGCTGCTGTGGAGGAAACGGAGATTAGATCTGATATGGATTTATGCCTGGCTGCATTTATGGCGAATTCCGGTAAATGACGCTGTCGTTGACGATAAGTTCCCGGGAGCAGAGTTCTAAAGGTTCACTACCTTGTTGGCGTTGAAATTTCCCGGCTCATGTGAGCAAGCGTAGTTTCTCTTGTACATCCGCGAACTTAATCCTCCCGCCAACTTGCCTTTTGAAAAACTGGAAAATATAATTCTGTCCATTGAATGGCGCCATTGAAACGGGCCACGCTTTGGAGAAATTCAATTCAATGCCGTCTAGACGGCCGGCGGATAAGGGAATAGGAGTATTTTCAATGTAGTATTTTTATCAGCAAGGGGGTGAATATATTAAGTATATTTGACTGATATCTTGTATATGATATTGGTATCTGAATAACTTAATAACAGTACCTACTAATGAATGATACATGTATTTGTAAATATGAGATGAAATTAGGACAGATGGTAACATTAACCTCCCTCTCTTCGACAGGTACTTCAAGGGATAAATCTAGTCATGCTTTTCCATCATCATGTACTACTGGTCACCTACTTCACATCAACTATACAATCTCAGTGTATCTGTGAGGGTTGAAGTCACTGAGCTTTTGAGTAAACTTCTTCAGAAGGCGAATATCTGAGTACGTCCTCAGGATCCTATAGTTTGGCCCTTCTACTTCAAGTTTTCGCCAAATTTTCTATTTGAGCAAGAATTCCCAGTCAGTCTTGCCGCCACAAAACTCTCCGCCAGCAGTTCATCCAGCCCTCTCGACAACTGAGGCTTCTGCCGCTTCTGCCGCTTCTGCTCCGTAGAGTGGGTTGCGCGAAATCCAAATGAAAATCTCTCTACTGTGTTATCCAACAGTGCTTATGATATCTGCATGAAAACACCTGAAGTCAAGAAACAGCTGGTGTCGGTGGAGCACCTCTAGATATGCAGACAGTAATTACGATGGATGAGCAGAAGCTTCCATAATCCCCCTGTAAGCTTCAGAAGGTCTAGCATGTCCCTGTGACAGCTAGATGAAGTCTACGATACGGTCGGAGTCCAACTATCTCGCAAGAAGAGAAGGAAAGGGGTTTGCCCACTTTCTAATGCTAATAATAACCGGTAAGTTTGGGATGAATGGGGTCCAGTGCATCTGAGTTTCTATAGTGAAAGGCTGACTGAATTGCTCCTGGCCTTAGAGTGCCTATGGTTCCCATGGTTATCAACTGTAATGCAGCCGCCAGATTTAAATTGGTAGTTAAGCTGGTAGACTCCCAGGTCTAATGACAGTCTTTTGAAACGATTACGTCATGGATATCTGATCATTAAAGGGTTTTATAGTAAACACATCATAAGACTAACATTAAAAGGACTATATTGCCTCTCCAACATCAAATACATATCAAAGTCGTTACATTCATTTCCAAGTCGTTGCTGTCTACAGTACCTGACAAAGACTGAAAAGTCTGGTGCATTGTAAATTCCAATGATAACCTGACATTTCCAAAGGACTGATTATATTTTAGGATTATGTTTAAGGGAGATGTGCATTCACTGTTACTCCGGATGTAACGATCAGTTTCCCGAAATGAAGCATGAGGTAAGACTATTGGAACGGATCAGGTGGTGGTTTTTAGATTAAATGACTTTTCCCGTGACCACCGTTCGGGTTTTGTAGCTATGACTTTGCGAAACACTAAAATGCTTGAAGCTTTCATAACACACTATTAGTTACATGTCTACCTTCACTGTTAAATAGTCCAGGATACTTTAAGACATTGTGAACACTGCCTCTTTATGGTGCGCCAGCCACCGTGCAACTAACCACTAACCACATGTGTTTTCAAGCGCTCCTAACACCTTCACCCCCTTATCCATCCTATGGCTCACATCCGCTTCCATGGTCCCATTCGCTGCCATGTCCACTCCCAGATATCTAAAACACTTCACTTCCTCCAAGTTTTCTCCATTCAGACTCGCATACCAATTAGCCTTTCCCTCAACCCTGTTAAACTTAATGACCTTGATTTTATTCACATTTAATCTCAACTTCCTAGTTTCACTCGCTGTCCCAGACTCAGTCACCAGCTTCAGTTTTTCACTCGAGAACACCGCTTGCTTTGTATCATTAGAAAAGAACGACTGACTCACTTCCCAGGCCCTCTCATCCTCCACAGGTTGCATACTAGGCCCTCTCCACAAGACTCATATTAACCTCCCTCATCACCCCATCCATAAACAAATTGAACAACCATAGTGACATCACACACCCCTGCCGCAGACCAACCTTTACTTGGAACTATTCCCTTCCCTCTCATCCAACTAGTACATATGCCTTACAACCTTTATCAAAAGTTCTCACAACTCCTCGCAGCTTTCCTCCCTTTCTGTATATTCTTAAGGCATAACACCCGACCCGAAAACCCTACATCTGTCATCATGAGGCACATTTAAGAGTCCTTCAAAATACTCACTCCATCTCCTCCTAATTAGATCACTACCTTTTATCATTTCCCCTTTTGCTCTCTTCACCGATGTTCCCATTTATTCTTTTCTCTTTCACACATTATTTACCTCCTTCCAAAACATCTCATGCTTCCTAACGTTTATCATAAGGATACTCGCTCACTCTAACTCATATTTGCGCTCTTTTTCAACCCCTACAACTTCCTCATATACCTATATATATATATATATATATATATATATATATATATATATATATATATATATATATATATATATATATATACGAACAGACTCATACATACTAGGAATTGTCACTTTGAAAACATATCCAGGACTTAATCAAATCTAACAAATTTTTTTCTTTTTTTGCAGGTGCAGAGTTTCTCATGTTGGACAAACAACCGTGGGCAAAAGCATTCAGAAAAGTAGGAGAGAGGAGAAAAAATCATGTGGAACGAAAATTGCAAGAAACTAAAGAGAATAAACAAAAGAAAAATTCATTGGGTCTACAACGTCTGAAATAAAACATATACAAGATAGAAAATAAGAACATCGCAGGAGTTTCTAGGTGACTGACTGACTGGCTAGGTGTCTGGACGCTGGCTCTCTGACTGGCTGTCTTTGAAGGAGGGGGGGGGGGATACAGATGTACATGCAATTAAGGAAGCAGCTGTCGTCCGAGCCAGATCCGTAGATCATAGCCACAGGAAGCATGGCAAGATGGAACTTAAGATTATATATTTGGGTTGAATGCATTATATATACATATACGTATCCCTTTACTCTATGGGTTTGTGAATGTCTAGTCAAAAGTGCAGCAGAGCATTATAAGACATAATGTAATTACGCCAAAGCTCCCTCTGCGTTTGGCCACCATGATCAATTACTTGGTCATATATGGTCCTGTCTGACCGTTCTTGGAGCTCGTCTTCAAGTCTGTCGTAATATGTGCAAACTACGTTCTTTATCAGCAACAGATGTTTAGGTGATTATATATATATATATATATATATATATATATATATATATATATATATATATATATATATATATATACATTATATGGATGTTCACTTTTTATGTTTGTAATGTTTGCTGTCTTACGTAAACACGAAACGAGCGACCTCTGGGCCAGTAGCCCTGCAACCCTCTTAGGAAGTTGCTGCTGGACGGACAAGCCCGAGCACCCGAATTCCTCTCAGGCCAGCTGGCTTAGTAGGATTGCGCGATATTCCTCCAGAACCAGTAGGACACGAGATTTTACATGAAAAGTTATGTAATCTCATAAACTCCACCGACATTCAGGAGTCTCAGCCTATCTGTGTATCTTAACATTGTCAAGCAAACTGTTAACCTGAACATGACATAAAGACATATATTAACCATTTGATTCCTTCATAGTGATTCTCATCATTTCGTGTAGTCACTGAAACCAATACATCATGAGCTTCCTAACACGTGGTGACATTTACCTTCACCTGATATAACATCATAATTTGCATGTCTACACGTGCCTTATCACATAGGGGTAACCTAACAATGCTTCCAAATGCTACTTATGTGCCTTTCTCTAATGCCTGATATTTGTTAACTAATCTTTGATTGTCATTATGACATATTATATTACTGATCTCCTTTTTATATATACATGTCTGTAGTATAGTTGTTATGAACAGTTTGATTAAAAATATGATCTCTTTATTCTGTGTGGTTGCTCAAGTGCCTGGAAGGTACATAAACTTTTCATTCGAAAAAAGACTCAAACAGTATTGTTTAATGATAAGCATATATCAGAATTATGGGTACAATGTAATCAAGTCGAGGAATCCAAGACACTGTAAGCAACTCACCTCCCTGAGTTGCTCCACTGCAAACTCTAGGATTGATGTTTGTGGCTGTTTGTAAACATAACCACATTCTATTACAAGTATGGCATTGTTATTACCCATGTTATTTTCGTACATTCCAGAACATACCTGTACATGTATACCATACAATATATTTGTATCTTTATTCAATCATGCATATCCTTGTATTCCAATATCCAGTGGTAATATATAGTATTATGTTGTGTATATTTTTGTTGTATGTTAACGGGATATATGAGTGTGCCCTCCAGCTGATCCGTCTGATGTGAGTGTAACCAATTATTCCTCTCGTCTTTGGTGTATGTCGACCGTTGACAAAGTAGCTACAAGCAGCTTATCCTTAAAGTTAAACGACTGCAGTGTCAAAGATTGAATTTGACCGTCAGTTATTCTTGTTATTATACTGTACAGCTTTCTGTTGGTATGCAATGTACAGATAACTGTTGGTCTATAATGTACGGTTGATAAGTATGAAGTGTAAGAATGACTGTTGGTCCATAGTGTACGGTTGATAATAGGTGTGAAATGTAAGAATGACTGTTGGTCTATAGTGTACGGATGACCGTTGATCTGTCGTGTGCAGATAGCTGGTGATCTGAAATGTAAAGTTGAATGTTGGTCTGTTCCCTCCATCTATTTTTTATCTTCATTGTCAAGAAGACTGATGTTTGTTACGTTTTAGACTAGGATGTACATATTGTACAGAACATTTTATATGTATGCATAAGCTTTTGTTAAAATAAAGGCAATGCTTCATGAGAGATTTGATTATTCTGCTCCTGTAAACGGTATCCTCCCGCACTTCTGGCAAATGTTACTCTGCATCTTTGACCGGTATCATCCTAGTGTCTCTAACCGATGTCATCTTGCGTCTTTGACCAGTATTATTCTGTCTCTGGCCTTCATTATCATGTCGTCTGTGCTGTTCATCCACTCCTTGGGGTTTGTTAATAAAATCGATACCTAGCTCAGGCTAGGATATATATCATTAACGAGATGGCCTTAATAAAAGCATCAGTTGTTCGTGCGAAGCTGCATTACTGGAAGTACAGTGTCATCAAAGACCTTATTACTAACAAAGGTGTTTACATTTCCTACACTCCCTTAGGCTGCGGGAGCCTTTAGTAAACAGGTCCTGGATAACGCTAGGATTCTTTCATGGAAGTCGGTCCCGGAGTTGTCATTAATTGGTTATTGATTAACGTTGGAGTTTGTTTGTGCCTTTTTAATTGTTCACACTTTTTCTACAATTGATGAGGTTAATAGTTTCAGCCTAGGTTCAACTATTCTCATAGCACACATTTTAGCCATTTAAAGTCTTAGATATAGGTAGGTCAAAAGCCAAAGTTATAGTATATACGAGGAAAGAAGTGAAATGAGTTCAGTTACTTTAATAAAATTAGACACCAGAAAACTTTCCTTCGAGTTAACAGGGATGTGGTGAAATGAAGTCATGGAGTCCAGGCGGTAGGAGCGCCTGGCTTCCCGCGGGTGTATACCGTCTGCAATAATTTACGAGATAACAAGAAGCGTAACAAACGGTTATATGAGATGTTTTTACTTTTTCAGTCAGTATATCCATGTTATTTCCAGTTGGAACTGATTTTGCTCTAAATCACGCCATTCCACAGGCACTCTCCCTAACAATGCATCAGTTTGCTGGCCTCTTCCCAGCAGTGCGTGAGTCTACCATCCCCATTCCAGCAGTGTGAAAGTCCACTATCTCCTTTCCTAGCAGTGCTATCGTTCAATAACACCTTCTCTAACTGGGCAGTACATTAATCCTTTACCAAATGGCGCGTCGGTCCACTGACTCCTCTAACAGTGCGTAACCTCTCAATCACCTTCCCTAACATTGCGTCATTCCATTAACACCTTTCCTAACACATCAGCCCTCCATTGGTTGCTTCGTTAACAGTGCGTCATTACACTAACACCTTCCAAACAGTGCGTCAGTCAAGAAAAACTCTCCCAAACAGTGGATATAATGCCTATTTTTATATTCTAGTTTTACCTGGAATTGATTATAGGATACAATCGACGTGGGGAATAATACTTCTCCCACACATCCTGCCTCCAGACTCCGCCTTCACCATTGTTCCCACCGGCCAGGGAAATGTCCCTGAATTCGGCCATTAGAGGTTATTGACGGTAATTTCAGCTGAATTAATGATGATTTGCCTCCAGTGTGGCGCGAGAGACTGGCCTATGACAACAGAATCCCCGGCCGCTTAGTATTTCCATGTTTCCTGTTGATGTTTGTTACTGTGAGCTAGGTAAGAGAATAGTGAAGTGTAGTGTGTGCTTGGTGAGAAAATAGTGAAGTATGGTGTGTGCTTGGTGAGAGAATGGTGTAGTGTGGTGTGTGTTTGGTGAGGGAATGGTGAAGTGTGATATGTGCTTGATGAGAGTGTGATGAACTGTGGTGTGTGCTTGGGGAAAGAATGGTGAAGTTTGGTGTGTGCTTGATGAGAGAGTGAAGTGTAGCGTGTGTACTGTACATGCCTTCACCCTCTCAATCAATACCCTCCCGTGCAATTTTCCAGGAATACTCTACAAATTTATGCCTCTGTAGTTTGAACACTCACCTTTATCCCCTTTGCCCTCATCAATCGAGACTCTCAGCAATAAAAACTCTCCTTTCTTCTTCTCACCTCTTTTTCCTACTCCTTTTCCTCGTCTTCCAGCCCCTTACTGGTCTTACAATGACCGAGGAATCAGCTGTTGGCCAAGCTCCTCCCGATCATGAAGGCGTGAAGCCCAACACAACTGCGTCAGACACAAAGTCTATGCCAGTAATGACATGCAAAACCAAACAGGAAAACGGGACCAGATACATAGAGCGTGGTAAGGTGGAACGGATCCCTCGAGGAATTTTGTGGCTGGCGAGTTGCTGAAGAAAACGGAAGAACTAGAGGGCGAAGTCACTCCAGAAAAATGGTTTGCAGACCATAGCTCACAGAAGCTGAGGAGTCACGAGTGTGTGGGAAGTTATAAACTTTCTGACAATGCAGCCTGAGGAGGTAATGAGTCCATGGTTGCAATTCAGCAGAAGCGCTAGTTCCACTTCAAATGAACTGTGAGCAAAATAGTTAAAAACACGCACACACACACACACACACACACACACACACACACACACACACACACACACACACACACATATACATATATATACATATATATATATATATATATATATATATATATATATATATATATATATATATATAGAAGGCGATTAAGACGGGCGGGAGCTGGTGGCTGGAAATCTTCCCTTCCTGTATTATATATATGTATATATATATAAGAGTATATATATATATAAGTTAAGAGTAAATGTGAATAAGAGCAAGGTTATTAGGTACAGTAGGGTTGAGGGTCAAGTCAATTGGGAGGTGAGTTTGAATGGAGAAAAACTGGAGGAAGTGAAGTGTTTTAGATATCTGGGAGTGGATCTGGCAGCGGATGGAACCATGGAAGCGGAAGTGGATCATAGGGTGGGGGAGGGGGCGAAAATTCTGGGGGCCTTGAAGAATGTGTGGAAGTCGAGAACATTATCTCGGAAAGCAAAAATGGGTATGTTTGAAGGAATAGTGGTTCCAACAATGTTGTATGGTTGCGAGGCGTGGGCTATGGATAGAGTTGTGCGCAGGAGGATGGATGTGCTGGAAATGAGATGTTTGAGGACAATGTGTGGTGTGAGGTGGTTTGATCGAGTGAGTAACGTAAGGGTAAGAGAGATGTGTGGAAATAAAAAGAGCGTGGTTGAGAGAGCAGAAGAGGGTGTTTTGAAGTGGTTTGGGCACATGGAGAGAATGAGTGAGGAAAGATTGACCAAGAGGATATATGTGTCGGAGGTGGAGGGAACGAGGAGAAGAGGGAGACCAAATTGGAGGTGGAAAGATGGAGTGAAAAAGATTTTGTGTGATCGGGGCCTGAACATGCAGGAGGGTGAAAGGAGGGCAAGGAATAGAGTGAATTGGAGCGATGTGGTATACCGGGGTTGACGTGCTGTCAGTGGATTGAATCAAGGCATGTGAAGCGTCTGGGGTAAACCATGGAAAGCTGTGTAGGTATGTATATTTGCGTGTGTGGACGTATGTATATACATGTGTATGGGGGGGGTTGGGCCATTTCTTTCGTCTGTTTCCTTGCGCTACCTCGCAAACGCGGGAGACAGCGACAAAGTATAAAAAAAAAAATATATATATATATATATATATATATATATATATATATATATATATATATATATATATATATATAACCCAGTTACATGACAAATGCAAAATATACGGTGTTATCAAACTCCGCTTGAGGTATGTCCAGGATATGGAGGGTGTGTCCAAGCCGTGGTGGTTATGTCCAGGCTGTGGTGGGTGCGTTCAAGCTGTACTGGGTTTGTCCAATCGGTGGTGATTGTGTCCAGGTTATGATGAATGTGTACAGGCTGTGATGGACTTGTGCAGGCTGCTGCAGGTGTTTGCAGGCACTGGTATGTGTATGTAGGGTGTGGTGTGTGTAAGCAGATGTGACAGGTGTCTGCAGGCTTTGACAGGAGTGTGTAGGCTGTGGTGGGTGTGTGCAAGCTGTTGTGGGGGTATGCAGGCTTTGGTGGGAGTATGTAGACTGTGTTGGAAGTATGCAGGCTGTGGGGCCAGCCGGCCTGGGGAGGCAGGCGTTCCTCGCTCCACCGCGTTACTTGTTTATTCAACTTGAGCTTCATTCTTCTTATTTTTTCTCATCAATCCTTCAGCTCCACCATCTTTCTTCCTGATCCTCATTGCCGAATTCAGCTGCATCATTTTCGTCGTCTTCCTCGCCATTACAGATATCTTCCTCTCCTGTTTTCTACTTCCTCGCCATTACAGATATCTTCCTACCCTGTTTTCTACTTCCTCGCCATTACAGATATCTTCCTACCCTGTTTTCTACTTCCTCGCCATTACAGACATCTTCCTACCCTGCTATCTACCTCTAAGGTAATTTTTTCCCGTCACCGTTGTTCATCTTAGCCTTTTGTTTTACTGTTGTTTTTGTTACTGTTGGTTTCATGATTTACTCCTCTCTTTCTTACTTCTCCTTCTGATCCTTTCTACTTTTTTCTCTCTTATAATCATCGTTTTAGATCTTTATCATTATCATCAAAATATTATTTCCGTACTTGTTTGCCGTTTTCCGCTTTATCGAGGGAGTGCCAGAAACAGACGAAGAACGGCAACATTTGATCACATCCATTCTCTAGCTGTCATGTGCAAGGCATCGAGACCACAGCCCCAATGCACAAACACACCTTCCTGTGGTTTTCCTCGAACGCTTCAAGCTCCTTGGTTCATCCTATCGACAGCAAGTTACCCTGTGTATACCATCGCTCCAAAACGTTTTATTTCATCATCTTTATTATCATATCATTATCATTGTTATTATCATTATCATTATTATCATTATTATTATCATTATTATTATTATCACTATTATTATTATCATTATTATTATTATTATTATTATTATTATTATTATTATTATTATTAATTCATTATTATTATTATAATTATCATTATAATTATCATCATTATTATTATCATCAACAGTACGGAGCGGTCGAAGTGATCGTCTGTGGATGTGGACTTGAATTTCGAAGGATGTGAGCATGGAAGCCTGTTCTTTTTTTCTTCTTTTTTTTTGGCGCTAATCTTATGCATGTATACCAAAAGGTTAGAGGATAGGTTGATTCTCCTGGTAACTATAACTGTCAGTAAAGTGTTCATTATCATATTGTTCTTGATATAGCTCTAATCTATTAACAAAATTCTTTAATCTAGATTACAGGGCTGCAAGTTTCACAATTATAAAGGAGTAATATCTAACAATGCTGCGCATTAGTAAAACTAACTGTTGTTAGAAAAGTGTTAAACAAGTATGGTTTTAACATTAACAACAGCAAATGTCACCATAGTTCTTGCCAAATTAGTAACGGACTTAGAGACATAATCACGGCTGGGCTTGGGTCCATAGTGACTGGAGACACACTGTACCCTCAAGTAACCATTTGATTCTTCAAAAGAAATCATCAATTTTGAATAAAATCATAACCTTATTTATTTGATGCTGAGCCAAGGAGGTATTGCTTGTCCTACCACGCTCATACCCTTCAGAAGGGTATGAGACTAGTCCTTGGAGGCTGCAGGCTGACTGGAGAGGCTACCTAACCACGAGCATCGGAACTAGCTCAGACGTATACCCCGCTTTAGGCCATCTGGACAAATACAGCTTGTCTACACGAAGCTGGGAAAGTACAAGGAAGACCGTGCTTGAGGAAAACATAAGAGGTCATAAGGTCAGTGAAAGGAGGCGGAGAAGGAGAACTGGACGTGAAAGCATTTAAAGCAGAATCAATGGAGAATAAATGGTGCAAGAAAGAGCAGCTTTATCTGCTGAAGGGCTAGCTATAGACTGGCTAAGTAACAAGAGGGGAGGAAAGGCTGAGTTACAGAGGAGTTAACGCAAATTCATTTCCTTGAGAGAATCTAGAGTTACGAAGAACAAGTCGTGTGAGTTACCTGTTATTACGTGTAGTGTGCGAAAAGGAGCTTGCATGTTTGTGAACTGAAAGCCAGCAACCCACATTGGATGAGAGAAAATTAGACGTTTACTTGGGCCAAATGAATAAACTTGACAGCCGCTGAGGCTCTGAATCACTGTACAGCCGTCGCTGTAGGACCGGTAATATACCTCATGCTTGCTGGCTCCTTACAACTTCCTACCGAGAGAGAGAGAGAGAGAGAGAGAGAGAGAGAGAGAGAGAGAGAGAGAGAGAGAGAGAGAGAGAGAGAGAGAGAGAGATCAGAGCCGCCTATCCACAACCAGGCTCCACCTATCCATATATATATTTTTAACTTTCTAAAATGGGAAACAGAAGAAGGAGTCACGCGGGGAGTGCTCATCCTCCTCGAAGGCTCAGACTGGGGTGTCTAAATGTGTGTGGATGTAACCAAGATGTGAAACAAGGAGAGATAGGTAGTATGTTTGAGGAAAGGAACCTGGATGTTTTGGCTCTGAGTGAAACGAAGCTCAAGGGTAAAGGGGAAGAGTGGTTTGGGAATGTCTTGGGAATAAAGTCAGGGGTTAGTGAGGGGACAAGAGCAAGAGAAGGAGTAGCAGTACTCCTGAAACAGGAGTTGTGGGAGTATGTGATAGAATGTAAGAAAGTAAATTCTCGATTAATATGGGTAAAACTGAAAGTTGATGGAGAGTGATGGGTGATTATTGGTGCATATGCACCTGGGCATGAGAAGAAAGATCATGAGAGGCAAGTGTTTTGGGAGCAGCTGAATGAGTGTGTTAGTGGTTTTGATGCACGAGACCGTGTTATAGTGATGGGTGATTTGAATGCAAAGGTGAGTAATGTGGCAGTTGAGGGAATAATTGGTATACATGGGGTGTTCAGTGTTGTAAATGGAAATGGTGAAGAGCTTGTAGATTTATGTGCTGAAAAAGGACTGGTGACTGGGAATACCTGGTTTGAAAAGCGAGATATACATAAGTATACGTATGTAAGTAGGAGAGATGGCCAGAGAGCGTTATTGGATTACGTGTTAATTGACAGGCGCGCGAAAGAGAGACTTTTGGATGTTAATGTGCTGAGAGGTGCAACTGGTGGGATGTCTGATCATTATCTTGTGGAGGCTAAGGTGAAGATTTGTATGGGTTTTCAGAAAAGAAGAGTGAATGTTGGGGTGAAGAGGGTGGTGAGAGTAAGTGAGCTTGGGAAGGAGACTTGTGTGAGGAAGTACCAGGAGAGACTGAGTACAGAATGGAAAAAGGTGAGAACAATGGAAGTAAGGGGAGTGGAGGAGGAATGGGATGTATTTAGGAAATCAGTGATGGATTGCGCAAAAGATGCTTGTGGCATGAGAAGAGTGGGAGGTGGGTTGATTAGAAAGGGTAGTGAATGGTGGGATGAAGAAGTAAGATTATTAGTGAAAGAGAAGAGAGAGGCATTTGGACGATTTTTGTAGGGAAAAAATGCAATTGAGTGGGAGATGTATAAAAGAAAGAGACAGGAGGTCAAGAGAAAGGTGCAAGAGGTGAAAATAGGGCAAATGAGAGTTGGGGTGAGAGAGCATCATTAAATTTTAGGGAGAATAAAAAGATGTTCTGGAAGGAGGTAAATAAAGTGCGTAAGACAAGGGAGCAAATGGGAACTTCAGTGAAGGGCGCAAATGGGGAGGTGATAACAAGTAGTGGTGATGTGAGAAGATGGAGTGAGTATTTTGAAGGTTTGTTGAATGTGTTTGATGATAAAGTGGCAGATATAGGGTGTTTTGGTGGAGGTGGTGGGCAAAGTGAGAGGGTTAGGGAAAATGATTTGGTAAACAGAGAAGAGGTAGTAAAAGCTTTGCGGAAGATGAAAGCCGGCAAGGCAGCAGGTTTGGATGGTATTGCAGTGGAATTTATTAAAAAAGGGGGTGACTGTATTGTTGACTGGTTGGTAAGGTTATTTAATGTATGTATGACTCATGGTGAGGTGCCTGAGAATTGGCGGAATGCGTGCATAGTGCCATTGTACAAAGGCAAAGGGGATAAGAGTGAGTGCTCAAATTATAGAGGTATAAGTTTGTTGAGTATTCCTGGTAAATTATATGGGAGGGTATTGATTGAAAGAGTGAAGGCATGTACAGAGCATCAGATTGGGGAAGAGCAGTGTGGTTTTCAGAAGTGGTAGAGGATGTGTGGATCAGGTGTTTGCTTTGAAGAATGTATGTGAGAAATACTTAGAAAAGCAAATGGATTTGTATGTAGCATTTATGGATCTGGAGAAGGCATATGATAGAGTTGATAGAGATGCTCTGTGGAAGGTATTAAGAATATATGGTGTGGGAGGCATGTTGTTAGAAGCAGTGAAAAGTTTTTATCGAGGATGTAAGGCATGTGTACGTGTAGGAAGAGAGGAAAGTGATTGGTTCTCAGTGAATGTAGGTTTGCGGCAGGGGTGTGTGATGTCTCCATGGTTGTTTAATTTGTTTATGGATGGGGTTGTTAGGGAGGTGAATGCAAGAGTTTTGGAAAGAGGGGCAAGTATGAAGGCTGTTGTGGATGAGAGAGCTTGGGAAGTGAGTCAGTTGTTGTTCGCTGATGATACAGCGCTGGTGGCTGATTCATGTGAGAAACTGCAGAAGCTGGCGACTGAGTTTGGTAAAGTGTGTGAAAGAAGAAAGTTAAGAGTAAATGTGAATAAGAGCAAGGTTATTAGGTACAGAAGGGTTGAGGGTCAAGCCAATTGGGAGGTAAGTTTGAATGGAGAAAAACTGGAGGAAGTAAAGTGTTTTAGATATCTGGGAGTGGATGTGGCAGCGGATGGAACCATGGAAGCGGAAGTGAATCATAGGGTGGGGGAGGGGGCGAAAATTCTGGGAGCCTTGAAGAATGTGTGGAAGTCGAGAACATTATCTCGGAAAGCAAAAATGGGTATGTTTGAAGGAATAGTGGTTCCAACAATGTTGTATGGTTGCGAGGCGTGGGCTATGGATAGAGTCGTGCGCAGGAGGGTGGATGTGCTGGAAATGAGATGTTTGAGGACAATGTGTGGTGTGAGGTGGTTTGATCGAGTAAGTAATGTAAGGGTAAGAGAGATGTGTGGAAATAAAAAGAGCGTGGTTGAGAGAGCAGAAGAGGGTGTTTTGAAATGGTTTGGGCACATGGAGAGAATGAGTGAGGAAAGATTGACCAAGAGGATATATGTGTCGGAGGTGGAGGGAACGAGGAGAAGTGGGAGACCAAATTTGAGGTGGAAAGATGGAGTGAAAAAGATTTTGTGTGATCGGGGCCTGAACATGCAGGAGGGTGAAAGGAGGGCAAGGAATAGTGAATTGGAGCGATGTGGTATACCGGGGTTGACGTGCTGTCAGTGGATTGAATCAAGGCATGTGAAGCGTCTGGGGTAAACCATGGAAAGCTGTGTAGGTATGTATATTTGCGTGTGTGGACGTATGTATATACATGTGTATGGGGGGGGGTTGGGCCATTTCTTTCG
This sequence comes from Panulirus ornatus, assembly GCF_036320965.1. Taxonomy (NCBI): domain Eukaryota; kingdom Metazoa; phylum Arthropoda; class Malacostraca; order Decapoda; family Palinuridae; genus Panulirus; species Panulirus ornatus. The sequence continues at coordinate 423,752 of NC_092239.1, forward strand.
TCTGTTTCCTTGCGCTACCTCGCAAACGCGGGAGACAGCGAGAAAGTACAATAAAAAAAGAAATAATATATATATATATATATATATATATATATATATATATATATATATATATATATATATATATATATATTCTGTTTCCCATTTTAGAAAGTTAATACAAGGAGGGGAGGATTTCTGGCCCCCCGCTCCCGTCCCCTCTAGTCGCTTTCTACGACACGCGAGGAATACGTGGGAAGTATTCTTTCACCCCTATCCCCAGGGATAATGTACATATATATATACATATACACATACACACACATACATACGCACATATACACACACACACACATACATATATATACATATGAAAAATATAAGGAACAATTTAGAAAACTGAAACTTCTAGCTTGAAATGAATGAAAAAAAATGAATGTCACATAATGGTTCAACCTCTGGCTATGGAAAAAAGGAAATGTATAATTTATTTACACAAACGTCAATAGCAGTTCTCATCAAATTAACCACTGTATCAATAAGCTTCAATGTCTAAGCTACATTTTTCTCCAATTTCACTATTTTCCTTCACATTTTCAATTGTGTCAGAAAAACTGGAGGAAGTGAAGTGTTTTAGATATCTGGGAGTGGATCTGGCAGCGGATGGAACCATGGAAGCGGAAGTGGATCATAGGGTGGGGGAGGGGGCGAAAATTCTGGGGGCCTTGAAGAATGTGTGGAAGTCGAGAACATTATCTCGGAAAGCAAAAATGGGTATGTTTGAAGGAATAGTGGTTCCAACAATGTTGTATGGTTGCGAGGCGTGGGCTGTGGATAGAGTTGTGCGCAGGAGGATGGATGTGCTGGAAATGAGATGTTTGAGGACAATGTTTGGTGTGAGGTGGTTTGATCGAGTGAGTAACGTAAGGGTAAGAGAGATGTGTGGAAATAAAAAGAGCGTGGTTGAGAGAGCAGAAGAGGGTGTTTTGAAGTGGTTTGGGCACATGGAGAGGATGAGTGAGGAAAGATTGACCAAGAGGATATATGTGTCGGAGGTGGAGGGAGCAAGGAGAAGAGGGAGACCAAATTGGAGGTGGAAAGATGGAGTGAAAAAGATTTTGTGTGATCGGGGCCTGAACATGCAGGAGGGTGAAAGGAGGGCAAGGAATAGAGTGATTTGGAGCGATGTGGTATACCGGGGTTGACGTGCTGTCAGTGGATTGAATCAAGGCATGTGAAGCGTCTGGGGTAAACCATGGAAAGCTGTGTAGGTATGTATATTTGCGTGTGTGGACGTATGTATATACATGTGTATGGGGGGGGGGGGTTGGGCCATTTCTTTCGTCTGTTTCCTTACGCTACCTCGCAAACGCGGGAGACAGCGACAAAGTAAAAAAAAAAAAAAAAAAAAAAATATATATATATATATATATATATATATATATATATATATATATATATATATATATATATATATATATATATATATATATATATATATATATATATATAATCATTAGTTCATGAGAACACCCGTTATAACGCATGACCTGAGAGCTACAGAAAGCCCGCGCCCGCAATGGTCGTAGCGAGTAGCATCAAAGCCATGCTCCAACACCCCAGTAAAGTGTACAAACATGTAAATATCTTTAACATGTACTGGACTCATGAGATACATGATAACGATTTACCTTTTGTGTTTCAACCCTCTTGTCTTTTCTTCTAATCCGGTCAATCTATAACTACCTCTATTACTTGTACAGCAAGACTTTTACACATTATATTCCGCTAATTCAACTTTTGCTGATTCCAATCCTCCTCCTCCGCTCCTGCCAGTCACACCTGCAGCAAAGCTCAGATAACAACTTTGCAGATTATCCTGTCCAGGTCTTTCATCTCTAGTCACCCTGTTAGCCCTGTTCCCCTGCCACCCACGCTCAGCCCTGCCTCTAGTGAGTAAAGGGTTCCCGGGTGCCCCTCAGCAGTACAAGGAAAGTCAACAGTGGCGCTGAAGGCGGCCCACCTTGCGCCCACGTCTGTATTGTGTTTGGTCCGCGAGTCGTGGAGGATTGATGAAGTGTAGACGTCTATCCCCAGCCGCTGACCGCAACGAACAAAGACGTCGTCCTTCTGGACGATGACCGTGAGCATGGGGGTATGTGGCGCCCCTGCTACCTGCCCCTGCTGCCTGTTCACCTGCCCCTGATACTTGCCTCTGTTGCCTGTTCACCTGCACAGCTGACTGCCCACTTGCTCCTGTTGCCTGCCCTCCTGCTTCCGATATCTGCCCACCTGCCATTGCTGCCTGCCTTTGGTGCCTGCTCACCTGCCCCTGCTGTCTGCCCACTTTCTGGTGCTTCCTGCTGACCTCCCCCTGGTGGGCTGCCCATTTTCGCCCGTCGCCTGCATTTGCTGTCTCTTCAAGCCCCACCCCCTCCCTCCCTTTGCTCTATGTCCTTCCTGCCTGCTCACCTGCCCTTACTGCCTGCCCACCTTTCCTGCTCACCGCTCACATGTCCCTGCTTCCAGGCCCAACTGCCCGTGCTGTCTACCCACATGCCATGGCACTTGTTTACCTCCCCTGATTTCTGCCCAACTAGTTGATCGGTTGTTTGGACTCAGGCCTATCAACTGCCAGAGTCATTAAGGCCATTGCCTAACTGCCCTTACTTGCGGCTTATATAGCCTAGCATCTGTCCACCTTCCCTGCTTCGTACCCACCTGCTCCCCCCTGCCCATTTCTCCATGCTGCCTGTCTGCTCATCTGACTATACTAACGGTCCAAATGCTCTTGTTCCCTTCTTGCCTAACCACCCGAACTTGTGCCCCACTAACTGCCCACTCGACCCTATTGCCTGCACACCTGTCCTGCGAGCTGCCTGCCCGCTACCTGCCCATCACCACTGCTAGCCTGCCTTTACTACATTCATACCCGTATTACTTGCCTGCCCTTACTATCTGGTTGTCCCTACTATCTGCCTGCCCACCTGCTCTATTACCTGCATGTATTGTTGCTTGTCTGTCATTTTTACCACTACTGCCGCTGGTATACTTGTTCCTTCAGCCTGATTTCATTGTTTGGCTCTCCATCTATACTTGGTACTTGCCTCTACCATCTGCCTGTGTGCCTGCCTCTGTTATTTGAGTGCCCAACCTCATAGATACTTCCGTTGCCAACCGACTTACCTCTGCTGCATGTCATTACTACCTGCCTTTTTCCACAGCCTACTCCTCCTGTCTGTTTCCTTTACTGCCTACCCCACTGCTTCTGTTATCCACCTCATCCCTGGAAAGGAAGGCGTGGGTAACGAAGGGGAGTTGTGGGTCCTGCAGGGAGATAGATGTAGGTGCTTGAAGGGGAGGTGCGGGTGCTGCAGGGGAGGTGTGGTTGCTGTAAGTCGGATGTGGGTGATTTAAGGTAGGTATGGGTGCTGCAGGGTAAGTAGATGCTGCAGTAGAGATGTGGGAGCTGCAGGGTAAGTATATGTTAATGGAGAGGTGTGGGTGTTGCAGGGGAAGTGTGGGTGCCGCAGAGCAGCTGTGGGTACTTAGCTCTGTAGGAAAGGGAAGGTGTGGGTGCTGCAGGGAAGGTGTGGTTGCGGCAGGGAAGGTATGGATGCTGCAGAGAGTTTATGGGTGCTGCAAGGGAGGTTTAGGAGCTGCAGGGTAAGTAGATGCTGCAGGAAATGTGTGGGTTTGCCAGAGTAAGTACATGCTGCAGGAGAGGTGTGGGTGCTGCAGGTGAGGTGTGGATACTGCAGGGTAAGCAGATACTGCAGGGGAGGTGTGGGTGCTGCATGGGAGGTGTGGGTCTGCAGGGGAGGTGTGGTATGCTGCAGGGGAGGTGTGGGTGCTGCAGGGTAAGCAGATGCTGCAGGGGAGGTGTGGGTGCTGCAGGAGAGGTATAGGGGCTGCAGGGGAGGTGTGGGTGCTGCAATAGAGGTGTGGATGCTGCAAGGGAGGTGTGGATGCTGCAGGAGAGGTATGGGTGCTGCAGGGTAAGTAGATGCTACAGGTGAGGTGTGGGTGCTGCAGGGATGGTTTGGGTGCTGCAGGGTAAGCAGATGCTGCAGGGGAGGTGCGGATGCTGTAGGGGAGGTGTGGATGCTGCAGGAGAGGTATGGGTGTTGCAGGGTAAGTAGATGCTGCAGGGGAGGTGTGGGTGCTGCAGGGGAGGTGTGGGTGCAGCAGGAGAGGTGTGGGTGATGCAGGAAGGTGTGAGTGCAACAGGAGAGGTATGAGTGCTGCAGACGAGGTGCGGGTGCTGCAGGGGAGGTGTTAGTGCTGCAGGGGAGATGTGGGTGCTGCAGGGGAGGTATGGGTGCTGCAGGGAAGGTGTGGGTGATGCACGGGTAGTATGGGTGTTGCAGGGGAAAGGTGGGTGCTGCAGGGGAGGGGTGGGTGCTGCAGAGTAGGTAGAAGCTGCAGGGAAGGTGTGGGTGCTGCAGGGTAGAAGAAGATGCTATAGGAGGGTATGTGTGCTGTGGAGTAGGTGATGCCGCGGAGGAGTTAATGCCGCAGGGCAGTGGTTGGTGTGTGTTGTAGGAGAAGTGTGGGTGTGGGCGTGGAAGGAAATGTTGGTCGGATATATCCTTGTAATCCAGCTAAGTGCTTCAGGGACAGCATCAGGTTTCCTGACGTAGATGTTCCACATAGGGTTGTTGAACCAGTAGTAAGTAGTGTTCAGACAGCCTGCAGTAAAGCTGGAATATCATTAATCAACATCAGTGTTATGACGCACAACCGGCGGAGCGCCTGTTTCCCCGGATACATGATGTGCAGCCTTGAATGCCTTATTCAAGGTTGAATTCCATCCCCTCCCCCCTCAGTAGACTAGCAATTACTTCATTGCTATAAATGCTTGCCTCAGATTCAGAATCCATACTTGTCAGTAAACAGTCATTCTAGTGAGTCTTAACAAAAATGTTTGGTACAGACTAACGGACGACAATATAAACACCGTTTTGCGACTACAAAATTTGAATCCAATATCAAGAAGCTTGTTTAGAAATACAGTGGCAAGAGTCATATTATGAAGCCATGCTCTAAATGGTGAGAATATGTTCCGTTTTCACTGCATAAGTTTATATCCGATAAACCATAAAATCCATTTTTTTCAATATTCTGTAGAGTACAAACTGCATTACATTTACATTGAAAGTGAGAAGTACAGCAATACATAATCTAACTGTTCAGAAATCATTACATGTGTAAGTTCTGCTGCCCGAGCTTGTGGTGTAATGTACTGATGTGGCCAGCCCTATGGTGTAGTGTGCTGATGTGGCCAGCCCTATAGTGTAGTGTACTGATGTGGCCAGCTCTATAGTGTAGTGTACTGATGTGGCCAGCCCTATAGTGTAGTGTACTGATGTGGCCAGCCCTATGGTGTAGTGTACTGATGTGGCCAGCCCTATAGTGTAGTGTATTGATGTGGCCAGCCCTATAGTGTAGTGTACTGATGTGGCCAGCCCTATGGTGTAGTGCACCGATGTGGCCAGCCCTATTGTGTAGTCTGCTGATGTGGCCAGCTCAAGCATGTGATGCAGTATACTGATGTGACCCCAGAAATTAATGTTACGCAACTCTTTTATAGTGAAACCATCTTCATTAAGTATGGGGCATCAGTAGAAAACTGAAACAATTCTAAACTGCTCGGGTGAAGTGTTATTATGTAGAGCAGGTGTAAATTAGCAGTGCAAAAGTATCAAGTAATGTTGTGTTAGTGGGTGCTACTTAGGGTAACAATAAATATAGCTGAAGTAGTGGTCAGTGATGAGTCTGCCTATGGAATCGCCTATCGTAAGCTCATGGATTCAGCTGAGGCTTGGTCTACACGGGAAGCACCATCAGTGAGCCATAACTGGTATACCTCAGACTCTCCTGTACCGCCCTCGGGATGGAGGCTCACTCTCACTATATCCTCTGTACCACCCGCGGGGTGACGGTTTACCATCAGTATGTCCCTTGTAGTGCCCCTGCGGTGCGTCGTCGTCAGTACCCTAGCAAAAAGAGTTTAAGTCATCATCATCAACATTCTTTTCAGCTTTCGTTCTCAGCTCTATTTCATTATAATTACATCACATAGCAGGCACTCTGTCCTCCCTTCAAGCTATATACTGCTCTATACTGACTATCCTTTCTTTATCTTCGTCAAACCATACATCCTCCAGCAGCGCTTTTTCATACTGAACTCCCTCCTCAGTCCTTCCATTGCCTCAATCATCATCATCATATCATAGATTTAGGGAGTAGGTGACAGAAGGTACCCCCGACTAAACTCTTTCATTTACTCCTGATGCTTAGGAATCTAAATTCCACTGTTAAGGTGAAATTCCTTGGGCACTATCTTGGGTTAGGGAGAGACTTTAAACCAGCACGCCCGGAGGGCAGGTGGGTAAGATACTGCTGTTTGAGCAGGTGCGGTGCAAGAGCTAATGTCTCGGATCAGGTGCGCTCAGGTAGTGTATGCAGGAACGGGCTCCCTGCCATGATGGTGTGCCAAGGTAGAGGGCACTAATGCTGGGTCAGAAAAAGATATGTGCGATGAAACAGGCGAGAGGAGAAAGTCTGAGAAAACAGTTGAGAGGATACAAGTATGATGAAATTTGTGAAAAAAGGTATGATGAAACAGGGAAAGGAAAAAGAGTTACGCAGGAGAGAGATATAATGGGACAGAGAAGAGGATGAGGATATACGTATGATGAAACAGAGAAAAGAAAATTGCACTGAAATAAGTGAAAGGTGAAATATGATAAAATAAGTAAGGGGAACCCGTACGATAAACGGGTGAGAGGGATAAGTGTGATGAAATAACTGAAAAGGGACATGTCAGATATAAAAGCAGGGTAGGAGATGGACAGGTGTGATGAAGTTAGAACGGGGGAACAAAAGTAATGAAATAGGTGAGGCAGAAAGTGTGTGATGAATTTTGTATCAAGAATATGTGGGTAAGCAGATGAATGCTGCCAATAGTTTGCATGAGAAGGTGCTGAGAAATGGTTGTACAACACTTGTTTGAGCTGTGACATGTATAAGAGGGACTAATTCGCGATCTTGGTGAGTATTTTGTGTGCATAATGTTATCGAACCATGCAGGGCAACGGAACATATTACCAAAAAATATTACCACCGCCATCGCCACTACTATTACTTCTACTGCTAATACGACCATTAATACTAATTCTAGACCTACGTGTAAGGAATGGTGCATCTATGCACAATTATCTATTCTACTGTACGGGGAGGGAGTTCCATACTTGTGGGGTCCCACTTCTTCTTCCCATCTCGGGAGCTTTGTCTGCGGTCACACAACTTTCGCTGTCTCTAATTTCAGTTTATTTCTCTTATCCATTACCGTTCCACTATAAAAGCGTGTGTGTGTGTGTGTGTGTGTGTGTGTGTGTGTGTGTGTGTGTGTGTGTGTGTGTGTGTGTGTGTGCGTGTGTGATCACTGCTTGTGATCTACTGTTTGTGTGTTACAGGTAAAGAGTTTACACTTGAGTTGTCCCGCCACTTAAGCTTGTACAAAACTGCCTTTACTCTTGTGTTAACTATACACGAAATGTTATCACACATATACACACCTCATCCTAAGACACGTACTCATTTATCGACTAACCCTAAGGTAAGATGAGCATCAGGGTTGGCTGTGGGCTGACCGCCATGTCTAGAATTTGAACCCGAGCGGACCCGTGCCTGACTCAAAGTCAGAGACGCTAAACACTCGGTACTGTTTGTGCCTTTGGAAAAGTTACATTGCTAAGAGGGTGCCGTGATGATGGTCATAGCGATTAAAACGAAGGTGTAGCGAGGGTGAGTACTGCAAACACAAAGGTTAAGTGAAGATGAGAATGTAGCAGAGATTGATGTTTAGTGAATATGGACCCTTTAGGGTACAGTGAAGGAAATTGTGTAATTAGGATGAGGGCACAGTAAAGAGGTCGGCATTATGAACTAAGAAGCACAAGGGAAATGAAGGTGAAATAACGATCATGTTGTAGTGAATACAAAAGTATAATCAAAATCAGTTTGTAGTAAAGAGTATGGATAGAGTAATAATAAGGATTTAGTGAGGATAAGGGTGCACTGAAGATAAGGTTAATGCGAAGATGAGGGTGTAATGACGTGTACATAAATTAAGACTCTTTGCGAGTGTCCTTGCCACTAAGGCTTTGACCCTTAACACGTGTGGAATTGCTGCTTTTCATAGCTTTTGTGTGAGACCGGCCGCAAGAGGATTGACTGTTATACCTCTGTTTTTCCTCGAACAGCGATTCTGTAGAATTCCCTGCATTTTTTCTTCTTTTCTCCTACCTATCACCTTTCTGTCTTTATGAGTAAAGTACAGAAGCACAAGGGAAGCTGTGTTTAATCTCTTATTTTTTATTTTCTTTTTAGGTCCTTTTTTCGTTACACTCTCTCTCTCTCTCTCTCTCTCTCTCTCTCTCTCTCTCTCTCTCTCTCTCTCTCTCTCTCTCTCTCATTCTCTCACTAACTAATGACAAGGAAATGGCTATCATACTAAATAATTCCTTTAACTCCGTATTCACAATCGAAGAAACATCTCGAATACTGCAGCCAATGAAAATGTTTCAAGGATCTGTTGAAGAGTTGAAGGTTAGAAAAATAAAGAGCTCTGAAATACTTAAAAACCTGGACCAATTAAATCCTAACAAATCCAACGGCCCAGATAACTTAGCTCCAAGATTTTTGAAGGAGGTCAGGAGACAGCTGATATACCTCATATCAAAAATCAACGGGAAACTAGCAAATGTTATTCCTATATATAAAAAAGGAGACAAAAAGTGTGCAATTAGTCTTACGTCATTGTTAGGTAAAACGATGAAAAGATAATACGAGACAAAATTGTCACGTTTCAGATCACAAAATTATATCGGACAACCAACACGGTTTCTGTAATAGAGGATCCTGCCTGACGAATTTGCTGGAATCTTTTAATGTTATTTATCAGAACTGGGGCGAAAATTACCGTCTGATGTAGTATATATAGATTTCTAAAATGCACTCGATGAAGTACCTCACAAAAGACTTTTACATAGACTCAAAGCACACCGCATCAGTGAAGAACTCTGTACATAGATCAGAGACTGGCTTACCGGAAGAAAGCAGCGTGTAGTATTAAACGGCGAAGCTTCAGATTAGCTAGACGTGAGTGGTGTGCCACAGGGGTCGGTCCTAGGCTCAGTTTTTTTTATGATGCACATTAATGACTTAGAAATCGGTTTCAAAACAAAAATCTCCAAATTTGCTGACGATACTAAACTGGAAGGTAGAGCTGTAAACAGGCGGAATTACAAAATGATTCAAAGATATCTTGAGTTACTAGCAAAGTGGTCATACAGACGGCAAATCAAGTTTAATGTAGACAAGTGTAAAGTTATGCACTTTGGAGACAAGAATATACGTTACGACTGCAAACTATTCGGAAACTCTCTAGCTAAAGTAAATGAAGAAAAGGACCTTGGAGTTGTCATTAGCAACAATCTGAAGTACACTAAACAGTGTCAAGCAGCAAATAAAAAAACAACCAAATGTTAGGTTTCATAGCCAGGAACATAGATTGCAAGACGTCAGAAACAATTCTCACACTTTATGATTCTCTAGGAAGACCATACCTTGAATATACAGTTCAGTTTTGGTCCCCAGACTATAAAAGACGAGGAAAAATTAGAGCAAGTACAAAGATGCGCGACAAAATTGATGTCATCCCTTAGAAATCTGGCATACGAAGAGAGGGTAAAACGATTAGATCTCTTCGCCCTTAAAAAACGTAGACTTCGCAGCGACTTAATCCAAGTGTTCAAAGTTCTGAGCAAGTTCGATAAAGGAAATCACAAAAGAATTTTAAATGCAAGAAAATACGGTCACCAGGACATATGATATTAAACTCAAATCTAGATGATGTAGCACGGACGTGGAAAAAAGCTTATTTTCCTATAGGTGTGTTGAGCACTGGAATAAGTTACCGTCTGACGCAGTGAAAGATAAGAACACAATTACCTTCAAAAGCTGTTTAGACAAATGTCTTATAAATTGAGGTAAACTCTGAGAAAAACGATAGAAATAAACTGTATAAACGGCAGCGGAAACGGAGACACTACAAGGATAATGTGTAGCAGCGGAGGGTTGGTGATAGTTTAAAAAACTGCTCAGCGGGATTACATTTTCTTGTTGAACTCCATCTTTTTTCCTTTTACCAGAGAGCCCAGTCGTGGGCCTATTAGACTTCCTTTTATTTGTTTTTCTCATGTAAACCAAACTCTTTTTTGTTACCACACTTTTTTCTTAACCTTTCATTTCTAACTCGATCAAAAAACCTCTAACTACATATTGTCCTCAAACACCAAACTGCCACATTACTTACAGACGCATTCAAATCACCCATCACTACTACCTGAAATCTTGCATCATGACTACTCCCCAAACAAATGCCTCTCATGATCTCATTTCATGACCCTCTCTTCTCATCTTGATTACATCCACGCACATTTAGACTCCCCAGCCTGAGCCTTCGAGGTGGATGACCACACTCGGCTTAGCTCTTTCTGTTCCGTCTTTTAGAAACTGAAATACAAGAGGGGAGGGTTCCCAGCCCCCTGTTCCTGCCATGTTTACAGAACTGGAGGAAACATGGCATGGGGTCATGTGGCTTTGCGCTAATCTCGCTTTTCGCTAATTACATGATGGGATGACCCCACTCTATGCTTTCTCTAATTATTCATATATAACCTCTATTGTCTCTATCTTCTCACTCTGTTACTAGTCATCTGAAGATTTGGCAATTCGCGAAAGAGCTCAGGATTCTCTTGTTTCCTTTTCCGGGTGTGAAAGGCGTGCAAGGAATAGAGTGAATTGGAACGATGTGGTATACCGGGGTCGACGTGCTGTCAATGGATTGAACCAGGGCATGTGAAGCGTGTGGGATAAACCATGGAAAGTTCTGTGAGGCCTGGATGTGGAAAGGGAGCTGTGGTTTCGGTGCATTACACTTGACAGCTAGAGACTGACTGTGAACGAATGTGGCTTTTTTTTATCTGTTCCTGGCGCTGCCTCGCTGGAGGGCAGGCAGGGGATGATGCTTTTTCGGTTGGCGACGAAAATGGATGAAGGCATCATGTATGGATATGTACATGTGTATAGATGTATATGTCTGTGTATGTATATATATGTGTACGTTGAAATGTAAATGTATGTTTATATGCGTGTGTGGGCGTTTATGTATATACATGTGTATGTGGGTCGGTTGGGCCATTCTTCGTCTGTTTCCTTGCCCTACCTCGCTAACGCGGGAGACGGCGGTTAAGTATAATGAATAGATAAATATATATATATATATATATATATATATATATATATATATATATATATATATATATATATATATATATATATATATATTATATATACATATATATATATATATATATATATATATATATATATATATATATATATATATATATATATATATACATATATATATATATATATATATATATATATATATATATATATATATATATATATATATATATATATATATGTTATTATATTATTTTGTTTTGCTTTGTCGCTGTCTCCCGCGTTTGCGAGGTAGCGCAAGGAAACAGACGAAAGAAATGGCCCAACCCACCCCCATACACATGCATATACATACACGTCCACACACGCAAATATACATACCTATACATCTCAATGTATACATATATATATACACACAGACACATACATATATACCCATGCACACAATTCACACTGTCTGCCTTTATTCATTCCCATCGCCACCTCGCTACACATGGAATACCATCCCCCCCCCCTCATGTGTGCGAGGTAGCGCTAGGAAAAGACAACAAAGGCCCCATTCATTCACACTCAGCTATAACTGTCATGCAATAATGCCCGAATCCACAGCTCCCTTTCCACATCCAGGCCCCACACAACTTTCCATAGTTTACCCCAGACGCTTCACATGCCCTGATTCAATCCACTGACAGCACGTCAACCCCGGTATACCACATCGATCCAATTCACTCTATTACTTGCCCGCCTTTCACCCTCCTGCATGTTCAGGCCCCAATCACTCAAAATCTTTTTCACTCCATCTTTCCACCTCCAATTTGGTCTCCCACTTCTCCTCGTTCCCTCCACCTCCGACACATATATCCTCTTGGACAATCTTTCCTCACTCATTCTCTCCATGTGCCCAAACCATTTCAAAACTCCCTCTTCTGCTCTCTCAACCACGCTCTTTTTATTTCCACACATCTCTCTTACCCTTACATTACTTACTTGATCAAACCACCTCACACCACACATTGTCCTCAAACATCTCATTTCCAGCACATCCACTCTCCTGCGCACAACTCTATCCATAGCCCACGCCTCGCAACCATACAACATTGTTGGAACCACTATTCCTTCAAACATACCCATTTTTGCTTTCCGAGATAATGTTCTCGACTTCCAAAACATTCTTCAAGGCTCCCAGAATTTTCGCCCCCTCCCCCATCCTATGATTCACTTCCACTTCCATGGTTCCATCCGCTGCCAGATCCACTCCCAGATATCTAAAACACTTTACTTCCTCCAGTTTTCCTCCATTCAAACTTACCTCCCAATGGACTTGACCCTCAACCCTACTGTACCTAATAACCTTGCTCTTATTCACATTTACTCTTAACTTTCTTCTTTCACACACTTTACCAAACTCAGTCACCAGCTTCTGCAGTTTCTCACATGAATCAGCCACCAGCGCTGTATCATCAGCGAACAACAACTGACTCACTTCCCAAGCTCTCTCATCCCCAACAGACTTCATACTTGCCCCTCTTTCCAAAACTCTTGCATTCACCTCCCTAACAACCCCATCCATAAACAAATTAAACAACCATGGAGACATCACACACCCCTGTCGCAAACCTACCTTCAGTGAGAACCAATCACTTTCCTCTCTTCCTACACGTACACATGCCTTACATCCTCGATAAAAACTTTTCACTGCTTCTAACAGCTTGCCTCCCACACCATATATTCTTAATAACTTCAATAGAGCATCTCTATAAACTCTATCATATATATATATATATGTATATATATATATATATATATATATATATATATATATATATATATATATATATATATATATATATATTTTTTTTTTTTTTTTGCCGCTGTCTCCCGCTTTGCGAGGCAGCGCAAGGAAACAGACGAAAGAAATGGCCCAACCCACCCCCATACACATGTATATACATACGTCCACACACGCAAATATACATACCTACACAGCTTTCCATGGTTTACCCCAGACGCTTCACATGCCCTGATTCAATCCACTGACAGCACGTCAACCCCGGTATACCACATCGATCCAATTCACTCTATTCCTTGCCCTCCTTTCACCCTCCTGCATGTTCAGGCCCCGATCACACAAAATCTTTTTCACTCCATCTTTCCACCTCCAATTTGGCCTCCCACTTCTCCTCGTTCCCTCCACCTCCGACACATATATCCTCTTGGTCAATCTTTCCTCACTCATTCTCTCCATGAAACCATTTCAAAACACCCTCTTCTGCTCTCTCAACCACGCTCTTTTTATTTCCACACATCTCTCTTACCCTTACGTTACTTACTCGATCAAACCACCTCACACCACACATTGTCCTCAAACATCTCATTTCCAGCACATCCATCCTCCTGCGCACAACTCTATCCATAGCCCACGCCTCGCAACCATACAACATTGTTGGAACCACTATTCCTTCAAACATACCCATTTTTGCTTTCCGAGATAATGTTCTCGATTTCCACACATTCTTCAAGGCTCCCAGAATTTTCGCCCCCTCCCCCACCCTATGATCCACTTCCGCTTCCATGGTTCCATCCGCTGCCAGATCCACTCCCAGATATCTAAAACACTTTACTTCCTCCAGTTTTTCTCCATTCAAACTTACCTCCCAATTGACTTGACCCTCAACCCTACTGTACCTAATAACCTTGCTCTTATTCACATTTACTCTTAACTTTCTTCTTTCACACACTTTACCAAACTCAGTCACCAGCTTCTGCAGTTTCTCACATGAATCAGCCACCAGCGCTGTATCATCAGCGAACAACAACTGACTCACTTCCCAAACTCTCTCATCCCCAACAGGACTTCATACTTGCCCCTCTTTCCAAAACTCTTGCATTCACCTCCCTAACAACCCCATCCATAAATAAATTACACAACCATGGAGACATCACACACCCCTGCCGCAAACCTACATTCACTGAGAACCAATCACTTTCCTCTCTTCCTACACGTACACATGCCTTACATCCTCGATAAAAACTTTTCACTGCTTCTAACAACTTTCCTCCCACACCATATATTCTTAATACCTTCCACATAGCATCTCTATCAACTCTATCATATGCCTTCTCCAGATCCATAAATGCTACATACAAATCCATTTGCTTTTCTAAGTATTTCTCACATACATTCTTCAAAGCAAACACCTGATCCACACATCCTCTACCACTTCTGAAACCACACTGCTCTTCCCCAATCTGATGCTCTGTACATGCCTTCACCCTCTCAATCAATACCCTCCCATATAATTTACCGGGAATACTCAACAAACTTATACCTCTGTAATTTGAGCACTCACTCTTATCCCCTTTGCCTTTGTACAATGGCACTATGCACGCATTCCGCCAATCCTCAGGCACCTCACCATGAGTCATACATACATTAAATAACCTTACCAACCAGTCAACAATACAGTCACCCCCTTTTTTAATAAATTCCACTGCAATACCATCCAAACCTGCTGCCTTGCCGGCTTTCATCTTTCGCAAAGCTTTTACTACCTCTTCTCTGTTTACCAAATCATTTTCCCTAACCCTCTCACTTTGCACACTACCTCGACCAAAACACCCTATATCTGCCACTCTATCATCAAACACATTCAACAAACCTTCAAAATACTCACTCAATCTCCTTCTCACATCACCACTACTTGTTATCACCTCCCCATTTGTATATATATATATATATATATATATATATATATATATATATATATATATATATATATATATATATATATATATATATATATATGTATATATATATATATATATATATATATATATATATATATATATATATATATATATATATATATATATATATATATATATATATATATATATATATATATATATATATATACATATATATATATATATATATATATATATATATATATATATATATATATATATATATATATATATATATATATATTCCTATATGAGTGTTGACCCTGGGAAGGAAGCTCATGACCTCCCTGTGTTCCTAAAGTAAGCGTTAGTCTCAGGGAGGCCGCTCATGTCTTCCGTATTAAAACAAGTCTCTTTCTTTAAAACATTAAATAGCAGTCAAGAGAATGAAAAAAAAAAGGCTCAGCGAAGCAAACACTCGTGAAGAGATTCTGACTGGCGGAGTCTCCCCAGCTGAAGATGAAGACGGAGCCTCTAGCCAGCAGCACCTGCTGCACATTCTTCGGCCAACAACACCAAGAATTCTCAGACTAGCTCAACCTGCTGACTTTAATTCTATTCTAGTCATGAGTAAATATGGAATTTTGTTGTACGTACATTCATGCGTCGACCTATCTGTCTGGTAATACATTCATCCTAGCATGAGCAGATATCTGCAGCTCTAGCCTGTTTACAACAGGTAAACTGGGGTGCCATTATTACTGGAGATATTGATAAAAGAGCAGGAGGACTCTCACCTAAGTTACTAAGTCTACATGAGAGATATGCTCCAGCAAAATAAACAAAACTGAACAAGGAAGCCCACCTCGATCTTGATACCAGTGCACATTGCTAGGTGATGAAGGCAGAAAGGAAAGGCAGGAACCTGTGCCAAGGAAGGGAACATAACAACCACTGCAGTGCTGCTTCAATGCATTGCAGTCGGTAACCCTACCGATATCCAGGTTTTAGTAACTTCTTGGTCGGTTGCCTGATACCTATCCTACATTTCTTTTATTAACATCCCTCTGATGTTCCTTAAGTTAGCCCTGAAGCGCTCGTGTGTGTGTGTGTGTGTGTGTGTGTGTGTGTGTGTGTGTGTGTGTGTGTGTAATGAAAAGTAGGATATCTAAGAATTCGTCATTTGAATGCCTAAAAAAAAGTGAATCAGAATACACCTTTTACCCTTTGGATGGAGAGTAACACTGCTCTCTCTGCTGTCACCTCCATGAAAGCGCGACCTTAACCCTTTGCCGAGAGGGTCAGCGAATTAGAAACTCGATCTCTCACGCGACAAATGATCCGCTTTTAAAAGGTTTGAGTTTGTTGTGGGGAATTTTCAAGTCTTTGCGAAACGGATACTGCCATTGTCATGATGAAGGCTAGGTAGAAGGGTGAAGCTTAAGCGTAAGGAAGAGATGGCTGGGAAACGTTGGGAGGTACAGGAGGTATTAGTAAAGAAACGAAGTCAGCAAGAGGATTCGAAGAGAAGTTCATGAGAGGAGGATAATGAAGAAAAAATGAAGGTGTGGTCAGCAAGAGGAGGAGATGGATAAGCGTGGGAAGTTCTCTGCTCCCCGAGAGTATGAAGGACTTATGCATGGGTCACCCTTCCTTCGAGAGTGTATGAAAGATCACTACAGAGAAAACCCTGCTACTACGTTGAGAATGTACATAAGGGGTTAATTTTATAAAGTGGACTGATAAGATAACCTACTTGTTAAAGAAATAGATGTTTGAGTATATTCTGACTGTATATTTATTGTGTACATGTATTTACATATGTAAAATGTGTTTTTGTACCTTAGTTCAACTGATTTCCCGCAGCTGTTTATCTGCTGGGAAAATATTACCACCTTCCAGCTTCCATACACAGGGATCACAACTTTTTTAACACCCTATGTCCTGTCCTCACTGTTTCTAGTATCTAAACAAATCCAATCCATCTCATCCTTCACTTACATTATAAAGAATCACACATTTTTTTCTGTTGCGTCCTGCGCTCCTCTACAGTAATCAAACCTCTGATCCTATGTGAATAGTACGAAGGGGATGAAGATACTACTAATGTACTTATGTCCTGGAACATGTCAGTGTCCTGTGTCCTGGGCATAGTAGTGTCTTGTGTCCTGGGCATAGTAGTGTGTCCTGTGTCCTGGGCATAGTAGTGTGTCCTGTGTCCTCTTACAAGATGGTCTTCCGAGTGTGTTAGTGCCCCCTGTGTCCCAGTAATATTACCTCTGCCATGGGACAAAGCGGTGTTCTCCGTGTCCTGGGACGTAATAGTGTCCTCTCTGTCCTGGAACGTGGAAGTGCCCTGTATGAAGTGGGACATGGAACTGTTCCCTCTGTCCTTGGACCTGATGACGTTCCCAGCGTTCGTTAGATGTGTTCTGTGACATGATCTATCTTCTCATTTCGGACGTGGTAAACATCCCTGTGTACTAGGACATGAGAGTGTTCCCTTTGTTCTTGAACGTGGTAGTGTCCCGTGACTCTAGGGACATGGCAATGTTTCCTCTGCACTGGGACATGGTTTTGTTCCCTGTATCCTATAGAGTGGAGGTACTTCTCTCTCTCTGTCTGTATCTTTTTGTCTGTTTCTGTGTGTGTGTGTGTGTGTGTGTGTGTGTGTGTGTGTGTGTGTGTGTCTGTCTGTCTGTCTGTCTCTCTCTCTCTCTCTCTCCCTCTCTCTCTCTCTCTCTCTCTCTCTCTCTCTCTCTCTCTCTTTCACCGGAAGCCGGTGGTTAGAGGACCTTGGGCCCGGCTCGCTAAACTGTCACTCCCTTACACAACACAGTTCCCACAAGTTCCTAAAACCAGTCTCCATCGTTACCTTGCCAAGGATTGATCAAGCGTAACAATGTCTCCATCGTTACTTCGCCGTAGGAGGACGAAGATCCTGCAAGTGCCGAAGGAGTGGGCGTAAATGAGCAATCGTAAACAGGAGAGATGAGTTCAGGGTAAGGAGAGCTAGAAAGAGTGGGAGCAGAGCGGCAGTCAGCGGAAGGATGTTTGGGATGAGGGTTCACAATACATTAAGTGTGGTGCGGGCCGAACCTCCCGCATTGGTCAAGCAACAGATACCACTGTGTAGTTGTGGTGACATCCACTACTGGTCACAAATATTCGGTCGTTAGGTATCGTTAACAAAACACTACTAGATTCATGATGCATTCTATTCCCTCTGTATATAACAGAAAATGAGACAGTTAGCAGTGGTAATTCTCCCAAGAACGATATTTGTAAAAATGACGTGCATATTGTCCAAGGGTATCAGAGGGGAGGACTGTTCTATTCATGCAATACTTGGACACACACAGATATATATATTATATATACATATATATATATATATATATATATATATATATATATATATATATATATATATATATATATATATTTTTTTTTTTTTTTTTTTCATACTATTCGCCATTTCCCGCATTAGCGAGGTAGCGCTAAGAACAGAGGACTGGGCCTTTGAGGGAATATCCTCACCTGGCCCCCTTCTCTGTTCCTTCTTTTGAAAAAAAAAAAAAAAAAAAAAAAAAAAAAAAAAAACGAGAGGGGAGGATTTCCAGCCCCCCGCTCCCTTCCCTTTTAGTCGCCTTCTACGACACGCAGGGAATACGTGGGAAGTATTCTTTCTCCCCTATCCCCAGGGATATATATATATATATATATATATATTCGTTTTTTGGCACTATGCACGCATTCCGCCAATCCTCAGGCACCTCACCATGAGTCATACATACATTAAATAACCTTACCAACCAGTCAACAATACAGTCACCCCCTTTTTTAATAAATTCCACTGCAATACCATCCAAACCTGCTGCCTTGCCGGCTTTCAACTTCCGCAAAGCTTTTACTACCTCTTCTCTGTTTACCAAATCATTTTCCTTAACCCTCGCACTTTGCACACCACCTCGACCAAAACACCCTATATCTGCCACTCTATCATCAAACACATTCTACAAACCTTCAAAATACTCACTCCATCTCCTTCTCACATCACCACTACTTGTTATCACCTCCCCATTTGCGCCCTTCACTGAAGTTCCCATTTGCTCCCTTGTCTTACGCACTTTATTTACCTCCTTCCAGAACATCTTTTTATTCTCCCTAAAATTTAATGATACTCTCTCACCCCAACTCTCATTTGCCCTTTTTTTCACCTCTTGCACCTTTCTCTTGACCTCCTGTATCTTTCTTTTATACGTCTCCCACTCAATTGCATTTTTTCCCTGCAAAAATCGTCCAAATGCCTCTCTCTTCTCTTTCACTAATACTCTTACTTCTTCATCCCACCACTCACTACCCTTTCTAATCAACCCATCTCCCACTCTTCTCATGCCACAAGCATCTTTTGCGCAATCCATCACTGATTCCTTAAATACATCCCATTCCTCCCCCACTCCCCTTACTTCCATTGTTCTCACCTTTTTCCATTCTGTACTCAGTCTCTCCTGGTACTTCCTCACACAAGTCTCCTTCCCAAGCTCACTTACTCTCACCACCCTCTTCACCCCAACATTCACTCTTCTTTTCTGAAAACCCATACAAATCTTCACCTTAGCCTCAACAAGATAATGATCAGACATCCCTCCAGTTGCACCCCTCAGCACATTAACATCCAAAAGTCTCTCTTTCGCGCGCCTGTCAATTTACACGTAATCCAATAACGCTCTCTGGCCATCTCTCCTACTTACATAAGTATACTTATGTATATCTCGCTTTTTAAACCAGGTATTCCTAATCATCAGTCCTTTTTCAGCATATAAATCTACAAGCTCTTCACCATTTCCATTTACAACACTGAACACCCCATGTATACCAATTATTCCCTCAACTGCCACATTACTCACCTTTGCATTCAAATCACCCAACACTATAACCCGGCCTCGTGCATCAAAACCACTAACACACTCATTCAGCTGCTCCCAAAACACTTGCCTCTCATGATCTTTCTTCTCATGCCCAGGTGCATATGCACCAATAATCACCCATCTCTCTCCATCAACTTTCAGTTTCACCCATATTAATCGAGAAATTACTTTCTTACATTCTATCACATACTTCCACAACTCCTGTTTCAGGAGTACTGCTACTCCTTCCCTTGCCATTGTACAAAGGCAAAGGGGATAAGAGTGAGTGCTCAAATTACAGAGGTATAAGTTTGTTGAGTATTCCTGGTAAATTATATGGGAGGGTATTGATTGAGAGGGTGAAGGCATGTACAGAGCATCAGATTGGGGAAGAGCAGTGTGGTTTCAGAAGTGGTAGAGGATGTGTGGATCAGGTGTTTGCTTTGAAGAATGTATGTGAGAAATACTTAGAAAAGCAAATGGATTTGTATGTAGCATTTATGGATCTGGAGAAGGCATATGATAGAGTTGATAGAGATGCTCTGTGGAAGGTATTAAGAATATATGGTGTGGGAGGCAAGTTGTTAGAAGCAGTGAAAAGTTTTTATCGAGGATGTAAGGCATGTGTACGTGTAGGAAGAGAGGAAAGTGATTGGTTCTCAGTGAATGTAGGTTTGCGGCAGGGGTGTGTGATGTCTCCATGGTTGTTTAATTTGTTTATGGATGGGGTTGTTAGGGAGGTGAATGCAAGAGTTTTGGAAAGAGGGGCAAGTATGAAGTCTGTTGGGGATGAGAGAGCTTGGGAAGTGAGTCAGTTGTTGTTCGCTGATGATACAGCGCTGGTGGCTGATTCATGTGAGAAACTGCAGAAGCTGGTGACTGAGTTTGGTAAAGTGTGTGAAAGAAGAAAGTTAAGAGTAAATGTGAATAAGAGCAAGGTTATTAGGTACAATAGGGTTGAGGGTCAAGTCAATTGGGAGGTGAGTTTGAATGGAGAAAAACTGGAGGAAGTGAAGTGTTTTAGATATCTGGGAGTGGATCTGGCAGCGGATGGAAACATGGAAGCGGAAGTGGATCATAGGGTGGGGGAGGGGGCGAAAATTCTGGGAGCCTTGAAGAATGTGTGGAAGTCGAGAACATTATCTCGGAAAGCAAAAATGGGTATGTTTGAAGGAATAGTGGTTCCAACAATGTTGTATGGTTGCGAGGCGTGGACTATGGATAGAGTTGTGCGCACGAGGATGGATGTGCTGGAAATGAGATGTTTGAGGACAATGTGTGGTGTGAGGTGGTTTGATCGAGTAAGTAACGTAAGGGTAAGAGAGATGTGTGGAAATAAAAAGAGCGTGGTTGAGAGAGCAGAAGAGGGTGTTTTGAAATGGTTTGGTCACATGGAGAGAATGAGTGAGGAAAGATTGACCAAGAGGATATATGTGTCGGAGGTGGAGGGAACGAGGAGAAGAGGGAGACCAAATTGGAGGTGGAAAGATGGAGTGAAAAAGATTTTGTGTGATCGGGGCCTGAACATGCAGGAGGGTGAAAGGAGGGCAAGGAATAGAGTGAATTGGAGCGATGTGGTATACCGGGGTTGACGTGCTGTCAGTGGATTGAATCAAGGCATGTGAAGCGTCTGGGGTAAACCATGGAAAGCTGTGTAGGTATGTATATTTGCGTGTGTGGACGTATGTATATGCATGTGTATGGGGGTGGGTTGGGCCATTTCTTTTGTCTGCTTCCTTGCGCTACCTCGCAAACGCGGGAGACAGCGACAAAGCAAAAAAAAAAAAAAGAAAAAAAAAATATTCGTTTTTTCATACTATTTGCCATTTCCCGTATTAGCGAGGTAGCGTTAATAACAGAGGCCTGAGCCTTTGAGGGAATATTCTCACTTGGCCCCCTTCTCTGTTCCTCTTTTGGAAAATGAAAAAACGAGAGGGGAGGATTTCCAGCCTCCCACTCCCTCCCCTTTTAGTCGCCTTCTACGACACGCAGGGAATACGTGGGAAGTATTCCTTCTCCCTATCCCCGGGGATATATATATATATATATATATATATATATATATATATATATATATATATATATATATATATATATATATATATATATATGTGTGTGTGTGTGTTTGTGTGTGTGTGTGTGGTGTCAGTTGTATGCTTATGACACAGCACTGTTGGCTGATTCGAGTGAAAAATTGAAGTTGGTCACTGAGTTTGGAGGAGTTTTTGAAAGGGGGAAGTTGAGAGTAAATGTCAATAAAAACAAGGATATCAATTTCATCAGGGTAGAGGGATAGGATAGCTAGTGGTGTGAGTTTGAATGGAGAACATTTGGAGGAAGTGAAGTGTTTTAGATACCAAGAAGTGGACATGGCAGCAAATGGAACCATAGAAAAGGAAGTGAGTCACAGGGTGGGTGAGGGGACGAAGGCTCTAGAAGCAATTGAAGAAAGTGTGGAAAGAGCGGTCGTTATCTGGGAGGGCGAAGATGGGTATGTTTGAGGGTGCAATAGTCCCAACAACGTTTTATAGATGCGAGGCATGAAATGGTTGAGGACAATATATGGTGTGAAGTGGTTTGATCGAGTAATGTAATAAATAGGTAAGATAAGTGTGGTAATAAATAGAGTACGGCTTAGAAAGCTGAAATGGTTTGGAGATATGGAGAATGGGTGAGGAGAGATTGACAAAGTGTGTGCTACACACACACACACACACACATACACACACACAAACACACAAACAATAGCAAAGTTCCAGAAAAGGGCAACACTAACGGTACCAAAATTAAGAAAGCTGAGTTATAGTGAGGGCTTAGAGGTCATAAATTTGTCTATCATGGAAGCGAGATGATTATAGGGTGATGTGATCACAATATCTTTTTTCTACAAATCAGTTTAATGATGTTAACACTGAGTAGTTCTTGGAAAGATGCAAAGATAGAACAATGAAATTAATCCGAAACCTCTTGAAAAGATAGACGTGTAATAGTACTTTTCCATTATGAGTAGCGGATGAATAGGAGAAACCTTTTGAGAAAACTGAGAAAGTGGATTCAAAATGCTATGTAATAGAACAAGTTCAAGAGATGGAGACCAAAGAACGTAGAACTTCTTCGTAACGTACAAACTGGTAATTATAAGAAGGTGCGTACACACTTATTTCTCATTTGCAGTTGCACTATTCTTCGTCTTCATTATCATAGTCATTACTACTGTTCATTACTATTATCATTATTATAATTATTATTATTATTATCATTATTATCATTATTATTATTATCATTATTATTATTATTGATGTTATTATTATCATTATTATCATAATTATTATTATCATTGTTATTATTATCATTATTGTTATTATTATTATTATTATTATTATTATCATTATTATTATCATTATCATTATTATCATTGTCATCATTATTTTTATTATGATCATTGCTATTATCATCATCATTATCATCATATTTGTCATCATGATTACTAAGTTACCTTGTGGTTCTCCAGCTCCCAATACTCCCCCAAATCTCTCAATATGTTGTATACGTCAAAAATGAACCTGCATTTCTTACAGCTCGTGTTACAGGATATGTGTAGCAACAAACATAACACCAACATTATAACAAATCATCTGTATTTCCTGAGCCACCCATGAAATCTATAAAGACGGGTTCACATCCGCTAGTAAGAAACGTTGTTGCTGCACCTCTCATAATGGGCTATTGACTATTCGGGTCGGTGGTTAACAACCAAAACTTTCCAGACAAGTGTCACATTTGTCAACAAATGATGTGAAACTCTGTAGTTCACTGTTGCTATGATTGCAATATATCCAGCCTTCTAGTTTCAACAATAGACACTCCATTTGAAACATAATTGAACCTAATTATTTTCAAGAACCTAGACACTTCTTTTACTCTTCATCTTTCCTTTGATTATTAGTTCTATTATCATCATTATCATTGCTGTTGTCGTGATCATCATTATAATGATTATCATTGCTGTTGTCATGATTATCATTATCAGTATGACATAAGATCAAGTCTGTCCTCCCAGGCAACAGTTGTTGCTGTTGTTGTTACTGGTAGTGTTAATGCTGCTAGTGGGACTGCCGCTCAGTATGGTACTGCTGCTGCTGCTACTGGTGTTCCTGGTGCTGTTTGTTAATGATGTTGCTGATGACACAGATACTGTTCTTGACAGAAGTGCTGATTGTGATGCTAATATTGTTGGTGATACTAGTGCTGCTGGCGGCGATGTTGGTGCTTTTGTTGCTGCATTTGCCTGTGGTGTTACCAGTGCTGGTAATGCTAGTGTTGTGTGGTCTTACTGATACTGCTGTTACTGGTATTGTAGGTGCTTTTGGTGTTATTGATGTTGCTGGCACTTCAAGTGCTGTTTGTGATCCTTGTGTTCGTGGTTCTGCTGGTTTCCTTGTGTTCGTGGTTCTGCTGGTGTTCCTTGTGTTCGTGGTTCTGCTGGTGTTCCTTGTGGTTCTTGTGTTGCTGGTGCAGTTTGTGTTGATGTTGCTGGTGCGGCTGGAGGTGCTGGTTTTGCTGGTTCTGGTGTTGCTGGTACTGGTTTCGCTAGGGCTGATCTGGGGCTGCTTGTGTTGCCAGGGCTGGTACTGGTGTTGCTGGTGCTGGTGTTGCTGTGTTGCTCTTTCACATATCCCAATATTTCTCACCTCAGTAATGCCTTATTTGCTTTCAGAGTTTTTGTTGGTGGTCCTGCTTCCCACGTTATAGTGTCTCATCACTCCTCTGAGGATTTCCTTTGCCATCCACCACTAGTCACACAATACCTTCCCTCGCCCTTCGCCTCTACTCCGGCGCTTGATGCATGACCCAGAGCAGTCGTGTGATGACGATGTCTGTCTGGAACGGAAGTTGGAAGGGAAAGGCAATGATCTCCGGACACAGGTGGCGTCTTTGTCGAGTGGGAGGGGAGGGTATTTCTGGGTGGGAAGGGATGCTTTTAGGGCCTTAATCGTTACCTTAAAGTCAGTAACCTCTATAGTCTCAGGTAACTGTCAAAGTACTACTAATGAGACTGATGCATGAGCATCAATGGTATATAGCGAGCCTGGTCTCTGATTCATTTTAAAGGTAAATCATGATGATTAACCAATCCCAGTAACGATTTTATCCTACTGTAGGTCTCGAAGACGTTCTTACAGGCTAATGTAGGGTTCATCATTCAGTATGGCACAGATGTCTTAAAAGTCTAGCGTGTGCAGGGCGGGTAATGAGTTGGCGGGGATGATTACATGACAATGAGCTCCAGGATGGCCTCGGGCATGACGCGACCCTCACACTCCCGGTGTGTTGACAGTGTGGGATATAGTGAGAAGTTAGAAGGTGAGGGAAGCAACATAAGGGAGGTATTAAGGAGTAATGAGCAATGCGAGACAAATATGACTATTGTAGGAAGATGTGGGAGGTGGTAATGGAAAGAGAGGAACTGAGAGAGGTAGTATGAGCGGCTTAGGGATGTGAGGAAGTAGGAGGTGCGAAAGTAGTATGGAGGAGATACGAGGTGCGGGAGGTAGCATGAGGGAAAGAGATGAGAGGGAAGTGAGGAGGTGCGAGAGGTGTTACGAATGGTGAAGGGAAGTGATGGGTGGGGGGTGACAGGGAGTAAAATGAGTACTGGGGAAGTAGTGAAGGTTGTAATGTAGCTTCAGTGCTGGGGGAAATAGTAAGGAAGTAGTGTAGCTTCAGTGGTGGGGAAGTAGTAGGGGAAGTAGTGTAGCAAATAGTGAGGGAAGTAGTGTAGCTTCAGTGCTGGGGGAAATAGAGGGAAATAGTGTATCTACAGTGCTGGAGAAGTATTGGGGGATGTGTAGCTTCATTGCTGGGAAAGTAGTGGGGGAAGTAGTGTAGCTTTAGTGCTAGGGAAATAGTAAGGGAAGTAGTATAGCTTCAGTGCTAGGGAAATAGTGAGGGAAATAGTGTAGTTTCAATGCTGGGGAAGTAGTGGGGAAGTAGTGCAGCTTCCGTGCAGGGGAAGTAGTGGAAAAAGTAGTGTAACTCTAATGCTTGGAGAAGCAGTAAAGGAAGTAGTGTAACTTTAGTGCTATGGAAGAAGTGTAGCTTCAGTGCTGATGAAATAGTGAGGGAAGTAGTGTAGCTTCAATGCTGGGGAAATAGTGAGGAAAGTAGTGTAGTTTCAGTGATGAGGAAGAAATGGGGAAGTAGTGTAGTTTCATTGCTGTGGGAAGTAGTAAGGAAAGTAGCATAGCTTTAGTGCTGGGAAGCAGTGTAGCTTCAGTGCTGGGGAAGTCCTGTAACTTCGATGCTGTGGAAGTAGTGAGGAGAGTAGTGTAGCTTCAGTGCTGGGGAAGTAGTGAGGGAAGTAGTGTAGTTTCAGTGCTGGGATGTAGTGGGGAAGTAGTATAGCTTCAGTGCTAGGGAAGTAGTGGGAAAGTAGTATAGCTTCAGTGCTGGGGAAGTAGTGAGGTAAGTAGTGTAGTTTCAGTGCTGGATAAGTAGTGGGGGAAGTAGTATAGCTTCATTGCTGGGGAAGTAGAGAGGAAGTAGTACAGCTTCATTGCTTGGGAAGTAGTGGGAAATAGTGTAGCTATAGTGCTGGGAATGTAGTGTAGCTTTAGTGCTGGAAATGTAGTGTAGCTTCAGTGCTTGGAAAGTAGTGAGGAAAGTAGTGTAGTTTCAGTGCTGAGGAAGTAGTGGGGGAAGTAGTATAGCCTCATTACTGGAGAAGTAGGGGGAAGTAGTATAGCTTCATTGCCGGGGAAGTAGGGAGAAGTAGTGTAGCTTCAGTGCTGAGGAAGTAGTGGGAGGAGTAGTGTAAGTTTATTGCTGGGGAAGTAATGAGGGAAGCAGTGGGAGAAGTAGTTTAGCTTCAGTGCTGGAGAAGTAGTAGGGGAAGCAGTGTAGGTTCAGTGTTGGGGAAGTAGTGGGGAAAGTAGTGTAGCTTCAGTGCTGGGGAAGTAGTGAGGGAAGTAGTGTAGCTTCAGTGCTGGGGATGTAGTGGGGGAAGTAGTATAGCTTCATTACTGGGGAAGTATGGGGAGAAGTAGTGTAGCTTCAGTGCTGGGAAAGTAGTGAGGGAAGTAGTGTAGCTTCAGCGCTGAGGAAGTAGAATAGCTTCAGTGCAAGCCCAGCGGTGGCCACCAGTTCACCCAGTCAAAACTTCCTGTGGCCCGATACACATCTGTCATGCTCCCTCTCCTATCTCCCTCTTCCCCCTCCTACCTCCTCATCACATCTCCCATCCTATCTCCCCTGCCATCTTCTTCCACTCCTTCCTCCCCCACCACCCTCCTTCCCCTCCATCATCTCCTACCATACCTTCTCCCCCCATGACTCCTCCACTATTACTTCCTCCCCTCCTGTTCCTCCACCACAACTCCTTCCCTCCTACCTCCCTTACCAGTCTCCACCCCCTTATGCCTTCCCTCATTAGACTTCCCCACCATCTTCCTCTCCCCCTGCCTCCCCATCGCCCTCCTCCTCTCCTGCCTTCACCATTAACCTTCATCCTTGTCTGCCTCCCAACCTCCCTCCTCCCCCTCCTGCCTCCCCTATCACAGCTCCTCCACCACCCATCTTCCCCTCCTGCCTGCCTCCCAGTATACCAATCCGAACGTTAAACCAATTTCCAAGACATGAGGATGGAAAATGTGCCTTAGATTATCCACTTATCAATTTAACCTCTGTTTTATGTTAGTGATTTAAAAACAGACTGACCAATTGGAAATTTCAAAATTTTCTGGTGGCATGATGTTATAAAATAATGAACGAACAAGAGTATCTATTAATTCAGAGAAATTTCTCTGTGGTGAGTCAGAGACGAGACTAATGGAATTAAGTTTAGACAAATGTACGGTAAAGTTTGCTGGCGATAAAAGGGTTTAATACAAAATGTTTTGAAGTCATTATTAGATGTACAAGGAAAAAACCTTGGATTGATAATTCAGTAATGATGTAACAGACGAGAAGCACTGCTTACCTTCATATGATCAAGCATAAATTTTAGGTTTCATAGCTAGAATCATAAACTGTGAAATGAAAGACATCTTACTTGGTGTCACACTAGAGGACTGAAAGGACAGATATCCTCTGGGTTAGTGGCCTACTACACTCTGGGTGTCACGCTACAAGCGAGATGGGACTGACAGCCTCTGAGTTAGGGGTCTGATACTAGCAGGCGTCGCCCTCCGGTTCACGTGATATACCCACTCGTAGTGCCTTTCACACCGAGAAACCTCCTAGGCCACTGAGGACCGACCGTTCCTGTTGGTAAAACAATACTCAGAGGTATGGTGAGTTGAGCGTAATACTTTGCCCTGCTTATGCACTTGTATCATTTCGTCCGTAACTAATATGTTTGGTGCCATTTCATCTGCTATTTTGTTAAAATATCCATGAGGGGTTAGGTGTGTCTTGGTAGCTTGCAGCACTCTTAGGTTGTGCAGGACAGTACAAACCTACATTGATATGTCACTGTAACTTACAGTGCTCAGAGACTGTATGGTGTAGATCAAAACGGTCTAAGAAATTATCGTACTGCAGGTGCCTGCCTCTGATACATACCACAATACAGTGTCGTGCTCGTATACAATCGTCACTCTAACATCACTGGGTCCGGCAACTGATATCATATTTCAATGGATCAGATGAAGGAAGTGGGATGAGCAGTAGCAGCAATTCACTTATCACTGTTGTGTATAACTCGCTACACTGATATATATATATATATATATATATATATATATATATATATATATATATATATATATATATATATATTTTTTTTTTTTTTTTTTTTTTATACTTTGTCGCTGTCTCCCGCGTTTGCGAGGTAGCGCAAGGAAACAGACGAAAGAAATGCCCCCCCCCCCCCCATACACATGTACATACACACGTCCACACACGCAAATACACATACCTACACAGCTTTCCATGGTTTACCCCAGACGCTTCACATGCCTTGATTCAATCCACTGACAGCACGTCAACCCCGGTATACCACATCGCTCCAATTCACTCTATTCCTTGCCCTCCTTTCACCATCCTGCATGTTCAGGCCCCGATCACACAAAATCTTTTTCACTCCATCTTTCCACCTCCAATTTGGTCTCCCTCTTCTCCTTGCTCCCTCCACCTCCGACACATATATCCTCTTGGTCAATCTTTCCTCACTCATTCTCTCCATGTGCCCAAACCACTTCAAAACACCCTCTTCTGCTCTCTCAACCACGCTCTTTTTATTTCCACACATCTCTCTTACCCTTACGTTACTCACTCGATCAAACCACCTCACACCACACATTGTCCTCAAACATCTCATTTCCAGCACATCCATCCTCCTGCGCACAACTCTATCCATAGCCCGCGCCTCGCAACCATACAACATTGTTGGAACCACTATTCCTTCAAACATACCCATTTTTGCTTTCCGAGATAATGTTCTCGACTTCCACACATTCTTCAAGGCTCCCAGAATTTTCGCCCCCTCCCCCACCCTATGATCCACTTCCGCTTCCATGGTTCCATCCGCTGCCAGATCCACTCCCAGCTATCTAAACACTTCACTTCCTCCAGTTTTTCTCCATTCAAACTCACCTCCCAATTGACTTGACCCTCAACCCTACTGTACCTAATAACCTTGCTCTTATTCACATTTACTCTTAACTTTCTTCTTTCACACACTTTACCAAACTCAGTCACCAGCTTCTGCAGTTTCTCACATGAATCAGCCACCAGCGCTGTATCATCAGCGAACAACAACTGACTCACTTCCCAAGCTCTCTCATCCCCAACAGACTTCATACTTGCCCCTCTTTCCAAAACTCTTGCATTCACCTCCCTAACAACCCCATCCATAAACAAATTAAACAACCATGGAGACATCACACACCCCTGCCGCAAACCTACATTCACTGAGAACCAATCACTTTCCTCTCTTCCTACACGTACACATGCCTTACATCCTCGATAAAAACTTTTCACTGCTTCTAACAACTTGCCTCCCACACCATATATTCTTAATACCTTCCACAGAGCATCTCTATCAACTCTATCATATGCCTTCTCCAGATCCATAAATGCTACATACAAATCCATTTGCTTTTCTAAGTATTTCTCACATACATTCTTCAAAGCAAACACCTGATCCACACATCCTCTACCACTTCTGAAACCACACTGCTCTTCCCCAATCTGATGCTCTGTACATGCCTTCACCCTCTCAGTCAATACCCTCCCATATAATTTACCAGGAATACTCAACAAACTTATACCTCTGTAATTTGAGCACTCACTCTTATCCCCTTTGCCTTTGTACAATGGCACTATGCACGCATTCCGCCAATCCTCAGGCACCTCACCATGAGTCATACATACATTAAATAACCTTACCAACCAGTCAACAATACAGTCACCCCCTTTTTTAATAAATTCCACTGCAATACCATCCAAACCTGCTGCCTTGCCGGCTTTCATCTTCCGCAAAGCTTTCACTACCTCTTCTCTGTTTACCAAATCATTTTCCCTAACCCTCTCACTTTGCACACCACCTCGACCAAAACACCCTATATCTGCCACTCTATCATCAAACACATTCAACAAACCTTCAAAATACTCACTCCATCTCCTTCTCACATCACCACTACTTGTTATCACCTCCCCATTTGCGCCCTTCACTGAAGTTCCCATTTGCTCCCTTGTCTTACGCACTTTATTTACCTCCTTCCAGAACATCTTTTTATTCTCCCTAAAATTTAATGATACTCTCTCACCCCAACTCTCATTTGCCCTTTTTTTCACCTCTTGCACCTTTCTCTTGACCTCCTGTCTCTTTCTTTTATACATCTCCCACAAGCCCAAGACCCATGCAAGGATAGAAAGTAACGTGGTTGATACAGACCACAGTGCGCACCTAATACATCCCACGTATATAAGATCTAACAATCTTTCCGAGTTATCAGCACACTAACTGTCTCTCATTATAACACATTTATTTCTCTCACGAACTTGATACCAACTTCTGCCTTAGCTGACGACACAACAACCACTTCTGTTGTACCAAAATACTTACAACCTTCCCATACCATCACAGTGACTCAACCAATTTTCCCATAACATTACCCTGCCCATTTCCTCCATATCAACAAAGCACCTAACTTTCCATCCTAGTGATACATCGACTATCTCTTCTATACCAACAAAAAGACTCAATAGCAATGGGCCTTGCCACCTGAAAGGGAAACCGTGGAACACTAATTCACGCATCGTCTCTCGTCTAAGTAGCTTTCAATCCCAGCTAGCATTAGTTCTCAATGGTACACGTTTTCACATTTCCAATTTGTATGGAATCAGTTGGAGGATTCGCAAGACAATAGGATAACGGCCAGTGACAGGATTTCAATCACGTGGCGAACTTTGACCTGCCTTGACCCTACCGCTGTATCCCTCATCTTCTGGCTATATTTAGACCTCTGAGGTCGCCTGGAAGTTGTTTGCGTGAGGGAGGAACCAAAGTGCTACGAGTAACCATTTTGTACTGCTTGATGTTTATATTTTGAATTTTGAGAATTATCATTGGAATCCCAGTGGGTGGAGACATTACTGCTGATTGATTAGTGTATTCATAACGGTATCAACATTCAGCCTGAGTACATGTCATCATGAACTATTTTCATGTATTCTTTATTTGCTTCTGCTATCACAGTGTTAGATGTGAGAAGTAACATCAGATGGTTAGTTCCAGGCCTTATGAAGCAGGTCGGTGATCTGGTCACTTTACACTGGAGATGCTCTATCCTCCCTTGACGTATCATTCCGTGCACTCTTGTGTTGTCAGTATTTACCTGAGACATAATTATCATCTAATACTGACATATTATCCTATCACCACCCTAACGTGCCTTCCTTTCATCTGACATTTCTACTTATCGAGCGCTGATAAAACCACACCCTATTCTCTGGTTATGCACGTCAGTCTGCTTATGATACGCTTGACCCTCTATCCTTGAGGCTCTTATCATTCAACCTGTAATACATTCAGTTATCCATCTTGTATAATCCCACCGTCTGCTGTAACGCAATTCATCTTTAAATTGTTCATTCCTTAGAATCCACTCCACACCTTGGCACTTAGACTCCACTCCACACCTTGGCACTTAGAATCTACTCCACACCTTGGCACTTAGAATCCACTCTTCACCCATGGCACTTACATTCATCCATTCTGTATAGGTTAATTAACCTACTGAGTAAAATCTTGCACGACACTTTGATATACTCATCTATCTTCATCCGTTTAACATTTCACCTTTTATATTCCCTGCCCGATCCGATGATACACTATAATTTCTACCTTATTTTTTTTCATGTTAGCTAAGACAGAACAGGCAACTGAGGCAATAATCGAGGCCATTTCATTAACGTTATATATATATATATATATATATATATATATATATATATATATATATATATATATATATATATATGCCACAGCGTGGATGAACAGCTGGGCTGACTGTGGCCTGACCGCCGCAACCAAGATTCGAACCTATGCGCTCGCTCCCGGGGGGGCCTATGAATGCATCACTCTCAATAACGCTAACCGCTGCACCACGAAGGTCCACATGATGTATCCAGCATGATGTATCCAGCTGTCCATCTATTGCAACCTATCCTCACGTACACATCTAACTCTCAGCTTCATGCGAGTGGTTGCCAGGCGACGAACCAACCATGAAAATTAGCCTTAAAATGATAAGACAAACATGAAAGGAAATAAGTGATTTGTCAGAGGGTCATCTAATTGCTGGACTCGACTAAAGTGACGGTCAGTATTTTGCTGCAAAAGTATCTGGTTCCAAGCTCACAGCGTCCAGACGAATTGCAGCTCAGAGAGCAAACCAAACGTAAAGGAAATGGACAATGGCAAAGATTCTTAAAGAAAAAAGTGGCCGTAAAAAAACTGAGAATGTAACATTAGAGTTTATGTTACGCAAGAGAGATTCCGGATCAAAGCGTGCGAAAATCTTTTTGCTAAATGAAGGAAACGAAACACACCCGCCGAGCCTTATCTGTAATGATCCGTACAACAAATACAAGCCAGGCAAATGGTGATGACTTGTCCACTCGCAAGATCCTTGGCGAAGTGAGACACCCCCCACGCCTACCGCCTGTTGCCACAAATCTTGGCGACAGAGGAAAGGCAGCTCCATAACTAACCTAAGGATTTAGAAAGTTCCAAAAATATTTGGAAAAATGGTAAATATCAGACTGCGAGCCAGAGGAGGCAGCGAGACCACGAGTGATGACATGTTGAACATGGTGGCGAGACCACGAGTGATGACATGTTGAACATGGTGGCGAGACCACGAGTGATACGTTGAACATGGTGGCGAGACCACGAGTGACACGTTGAACATGGTGGCGAGACCACGAGTGATATGTTGAACATGGTGGCGAGACCACGAGTGATGACATGTTG
The DNA here is from genome assembly GCF_036320965.1 of Panulirus ornatus. NCBI lineage: Eukaryota > Metazoa > Arthropoda > Malacostraca > Decapoda > Palinuridae > Panulirus > Panulirus ornatus. The sequence continues at coordinate 457,130 of NC_092239.1, forward strand.
AACATGGTGGCGAGACCACGAGTGATGACATGTTGAACATGGTGGTGAGACCACGAGTGATGACATGTTGAACATGGTGGTGAGACCACGAGTGATGACATGTTGAACATGGTTGTGAGACCACGAGTGATGACATGTTGAACATGGTTGTGAGACCACGGGTGATGACGAGTGTAACGGCAAGTGATGCGGTAAAGTTATCAGTGAGGACATGGGTGACCATCTTCAGTATAATTTCATGCCTGTAACAATATGATTTTAGCACCTCATCAATATGCTTTAATCTCTTGTGTATGAAACCTTAACACCGTCATCATGACGGTCCAAAGATATCTTAAACTCTCAAGTATCATACTTCAACCTAACCTTTTGTACTTTTACATGTGCGGTATAATACTTCAATGTCTCTATTCCTATAATGTAATCCCGTAGTATGATGCTAATCTGACCCGTTTCTTACTTTTTTCCCTTCGTCATAACATTTGAACCCCCATAAAATGATACTTTAAACACCTTTAACACTTTAATGCGTCAATAGTTTAATACTTTGAATTTGTTTTCTTTACTGTATGAGCTTAAAACCTTATATAGCATGAGAGCTCAACCCTTAAGTGTGATATCATAGCCACAAGAGTACTGCAGAATAGAACCTAAGTTAATAAACTTAATCTTGCAAGCTTATTTCAACCAACTGAAATGCTAACATCATATCTTTACTACAGAAGCACAACTTCTTGGTGTTACCATTTGTTTTCTTTTATCATGACGATGATATAAACTAACAAACTAACAGGATATTATCTCAGCCACAACAGCATACTGCCCTGACAACTACAGGAGCTTATCCTTTCCAGCATGTTATCCTAACTACTAGACTAGCTTATCCCCACCAGCCTGTTATACTGACCACGAGCTTATCCTCAACAGTTACATCTCTGTGCTCAAGTGCCGGGACTTAATCTCTTAAACACAACACTTGGAACTCTTGACTGTTAATATTTAGGTTATTGAGAACAATATTTTCACCCTTGATTACAGACACTGACTCCCTTGAGCACGAAACTCGATTGCTAAAAATTAACCCTTAGAGCACGACATTGCATGTCCTTAATTCCTAAGACATAGGCCTTTGATCATGATGCTGCATACTTTAAGTGTAATGAAAAAGTCATTAAAAAAGATGGTAGCCAGGAAAATAGAAATATCTGAAAAGAATTTTCAAGCACATAAACAAAATATGGATGTGGGAAGAATGACAAAAGAGGTGTCAAGGTAAAGATAAAAGTGATGAGAAGGAAGAAAAACAACAAAAGAATGAAAAAAGTTCCAAAAGAGCGTTACCAAACCAGAGATAGAAAGGTGGGGCCAAACAGATAATAGGCATCTACTTGTTGATAAAGATAACGGCTAATGGCGTCTTCCATCTAAAGCAACGGATCTAGAAGATTATGGACACGAATCTAAGACGTAGCTGGAATATCCTACGACAGAAATGAATGACTTTACCATTCATCTCCTGCAATAAGCACCTACCATCCTCACACGGTTACCTGTTCCAGCCCCTACCGGTTAACTCTTTTATGTATGATCGGTGAAGACAAAAGCCACAGGTCTGACTTGACCACATCATGACGCAACATACAAGTTTTTCCATTTTCTGGGATCAGTTAACAGCTATTCTGGATATTTCGAAACGCTATCCAACTTCTTGGCTAAACACGTGTCCCACTATCAAACCAGGATTATCTACACCAGCCTCACCTTTTACCCCGTCTTACGATGTTCCTTCCCCCCCCCCTTGTTTTACCCGACAAGGATCACCTCAGGTCATTGTCCTTAACAAGCCATCAACTCAGCTGTTGCCGTACACTTTGCCTGTACTTAAGGACATCTATACCATTTTCATTCTTCCCAAACTTACTTATGCCTACCTGCACTGTGCCACAAGATTTGTTTGATATTCCAAGAGAGAGAGAGAGAGAGAGAGAGAGAGAGAGAGAGAGAGAGAGAGAGAGAGAGAGAGAGAGAGAGAGAGAGAGAGAGAGAGAATTGCACTGCGTATCTGGAGTCAATCAACTCTTTGATCAACTCTTCAATCAACTCTTTGATCTAGCTTCCCTTCTCCTGACAGAGCCCCTAGGCCTGTCCCTTACTCCTCCCACCACCTGAGGATAGCCAAGTAACTTCAACACCAGAGTATTACCCTCGGAACACCCAGACACTCTGTCACCGCCCACCCACACTACTCAAGTACGCGTTGCCGTTCGCTTCCCCTTGGGACTAACAGCCGGTCGGCAGACACACCCTCCGCCGCCACCATCTTCTAGGCCTAAGGTCTTCCTCACACCTGTTGATGACGGTATGTGTCGCGCCTATGCTGCCCAAAAGAGCAATTACTTACCATCTGGTGCCGCTTGAGAGAGAGAGAGAGAGAGAGAGAGAGAGAGAGAGAGAGAGAGAGAGAGAGAGAGAGAGAGAGAGAGAGACTAAAGACAAATATCAAAACAGAGTTTGTCGCAACTGACCACAAAAATATTTTGTTGCCATTCTCTTTATTTTGATGAGCTAGCCATTTTACTTAAAGACCAAGAAGACCTGACTTTCTGAAAGAGAGGACGAAATTTCATTGACATATTCTATGGAGATAAACTGAGAAAGACGTGTGTGTCGCCATTAGATCCCACAAGTAGAGCAAAATCTTTCAGAATACTACTCTTTAATTCTAATCAAATCATGAGACCGGAGCCTAATCAGTAGATGACTGGAGTATCCAATGTGAGTTAATTTCTTTCTTCTGTCAAGGGAACCGCAACAGACATGAACAAGAGAACCCAACAAGTTGCTAACAATATCCGACCGGGTGTGACGCGGTCCGCTCCCCACCTGACGGGCCGCGCGCCGTGTGCTTTAGTAATAAGACTCGCCTGCCGAAAATTATGGTGCTCAGGAGGGAACACATCTTGAGTGTGTGTGTGTGTGTGTGTGTGTGTGTGTGTGTGTGTGTGTGTGTGTGTGTGCTATACTTGGAGTGTGGGAGCCGCCAGCGAGCGTGCTTCCTCTTACTAATTGAATTAATGAACCAGTCTGAGGCATTGAACATCATATAGCGTACCTGATGTAAGACTCTTCTGTCTCAGGAAGTTACGTAGAAACTTTACTTTTAGCATCATGAGATCGAGGTCTCAACAACGATCAGCTCAGAAGGGTAGGTTATATCTCCATGGACCATAGTTGTACCTGTCATTACTATGGGAATGAACATGGATAACATTTTACCTTCTCCCTTGAAAAAAAAGTCAGATATACCCAGATTAGCTGATGATATATATATATATATATATATATATATATATATATATATATATATATATATATATATATATATATATATATATATATTTATTTATTATTTATTTATTTCATTTTGCTTTGTCGCTGTCTCCCGCGTTAGCGAGATAGCGCAAGGAAACAGACGAAAGAATGGCCAAACCCACCCACATACACATGTATATACATACACGTCCACACATGCAAATATACATACCTATACATCTCAACGTATAAGTATATATATATATATACACACCGACATATACATATATACACATGTACATGATTCATACTGTCTGCCTTTATTCATTCTTATCGCCACCCCGCCATACATGAAAAAACAACCCCCTACCCCCGCATGTGCGCGAGGTAGCGCTAGAAAAAGACAACAAAGGCCACTTTCGTTCACACTCAGTCTCTAGCTGTAATGTAACAATGCACCGAAACCACAGCTCCCTTTCCAAATCCAGGCCCCACAAAACTTTCCATGGTTTACTCCAGACGCTTCACATGCCCTGGTTCAATCCATTGACAGCACGTCGACCCCGGTATTTCACATCCTTCCAATTCACTCTATTCCTCCCACGCCTTTCACCCTCCTGCATGTTCAGGCCCTGATCACTCAAAATCTTTTTCACTCCATCTTTCCTCCTCCAATTTGGTCTCCCACTCACTTCTCCTCGTTCTCTCCACCTCTGACACATATATCCTCCTGGTCAATCTTTCCTCACTCATTCTCTCCATTTGACCAAACCATTTCAAAACACCCTCTTCTGCTCTCTCAAGCACACTCTTTTTATTACCACACATCTCTCTTACCCTATCATTACTTACTCGATCAAACCACCTCACACCACATATTGTCCTCAAACATCTCATTTCCAGCACATCCACCCTCCTCCGCACAACCCTATCTATAGACCACGCCTCGCAACTATATAACATTGTTGGAACCACTATTCCTTCAAACATACCCATTTTTGCTTTCCAAGATAACGTTCTCGACTTCCACACATTCTTCAACGCTCCTAGAACTTTCGCCCCCTCCCCCACCCTATGATTCATTTCCGCTTCCATGGTTCCATCAGCTGCCAGATCCACTCCCAGATATCTAAAACACTTCACTTCCTCCAATTTTTCTCCATTCAAACTTACCTCCCAATTGACTTGTCCCTCAATCCTACTGTACCTAATAACCTTGCTCTTATTCACATTTACTCTCAGCTTTCTTCTTTCACACACTTTACCAAACTCAGTCACCAGCTTCTGCGGTTTCTCACACAAATCAGCCACCAGCGATGTGTCATCAGCGAACAACAACTGACTCACTTCCCAAGCTCTCTCATCCCCAACAGACTGCATACTTGCCCCTCTCTCCAAAACTCTTGGATTTACCTCCCTAACAACCCCATCCATAAATAAACTAAACAACCATGGAGACATCACACACCCCTACCGCAAACCTACATTCACTGAGAACCAATCACTTTCCTCTCTTCCTACACGTACACATGCCTTACATCCTCGATAAAAACTTTTCACTGCTTCTAACAACTTGCCTCCCACACCATATATTCTTAATACCTTCCACAGAGCATCTCTATCAACTCTATCATATGCCTTCTCCAGATCCATAAATGCTACATACAAATCCATTTGCTTTTCTAAGTATTTCTCACATACATTCTTCAAAGCAAACACCTGATCCACACATCCTCTACCACTTCTGAAACCACACTGCTCTTCCCCAATCTGATGCTCTGTACATATCAATAAACCTTGTTATATTATCAATAACGTTATACAACCGCAAGTGGAGAAAAATGCATAATTAACGAAAAGATAAGACTTTATGGCCATACATCTGGGAACATCCTTTCCAAAAGTAGCATAACTGTAGGCCATGGATCCTCCTGCCTGGTAGAGGGGTGGGGTCCGGGGGTGGTGGGCGTTGAGGGTGTTTAAATGCAGACGTGGCTGCGTCTCTCACCTGCCCTACCCCAACCTATATCCCCTCAGCATCCTTCCTCTAATGGGCAGGAGACTATGTGAGGGTGGGGATAATGAGGAGGGGGCTTGAGTAGGGGAGTACGAAAAGAACTATTTGTGTTACGGGGAGAGAGTTTTGCACTCGTATTGCTCCGTCTTTTAGTCTTTATATATATGGTAATAAAAAGAGTGTTGTTGGGAGAGCAAAAGAGGGTTGTTGAAATGGTGTGGCCACATGGAGAGAATGAGTGAGGAAAGACTGACAAAGAGGATATATGCGTTAGAGGTAGAGGGAACATGGAGAAGCAGGAGTTCAAACTGGAGGTGGAAGGATGGAATGAAAAAGATTTTGAGCGATCGGGGCCTGAGAATACAGGAGGGTGAAAGGCGTGCAAGGAATAGTGAATTGGAACGATGTGGTATACTGGGGTCGACGTGCTGTTAATGGATTAAACCAGGGCATGTGAAGCGTCTGGGGTAAACCATAGAAAGTTTTGTTGGGCCTGGGTGTGGAAAGGGAGCTGTGGTTTCGGTGCATTACACATGACAGCTAGAGACTGAGTGTGGACGAATGTGTCCTTTGTTGTCCTTTCCTAGCGCTACCTCGCGCGCACGGGGGGGGGGGGGGGGTGTCATATCATGTGTGGCGCGGTGGTGGCGAGATGGATGAAGGCAGCTTGTATGAAATTATGCATGTGTATATATGTATATGTCTGTGTATGTATATGTATGTATACATTGAAATGTATAGGTATGTATGTGTGCGTGTGTGGGCGTTTATGTATATACATATATATATACACATACATATATTGGAGGTAGAAAGATGGAGTGAAAAAGATTTTGAGTGATCGGGGCCTGAACATGCAGGAGGGTGAAAGGCGTGCAAGGAATAGAGTGAATTGGAACGATGTGGTATACCGGGGTCGACGTGCTGTCAGTGGATTGAACCAGGGCATGTGAAGCGTCTGGGGTAAACCATGGGAAGTTCTGTGGAGCCTGGATGTGGAAAGGGAGCTGTGGTTTCAGGCATTATTGCATGACAGCTAGAGACTGAGTGTGAACGAATGGGGCCTTTGTTGTCTTTTCCTAGCGCTACCTCGCACACATGAGGGGGAAGGTAGCGATGGGAATGAATAAAGGCAGACAGTGTGAATTGTGTGCATGCGTATATATGTATGTGTCTGTGTGTGTATATATATGTGTACATTGAGATGCATGGGTATGTATATTTGCGTGTGTGGACGTGTATGTATATGCATGTGGGTGGGTTGGGCCATTTCTTTCGTCTGTTTCCTTGCGTTATATATATATATATATATATATATATATATATATATATATATATATATATATATATATATATATATCATCCCTGGGGATAGGGGAGAAAGAATACTTCCCACGTGTTCCCTGCGTGTCGTAGAAGGCGACCAAAAGGGGAGGGAGCGGGGGGCTGGAAATATATACATATATATATATATTTTCTCTCTTTTAAACTATCACCATTTCCCGCGTTAGCGAGGTAGCGTTAAGAACAGAGGACTGGGCCTTTTTTGGAATATCCTCACCTGGCCCCCTCTGTTCCTTCTTTTGGAAAATTAAGAAAAAAAAAAAAACGAGAGGGGAGGATTTCCAGCCCCCCGCTCCCTCCCCTTTTAGTCGCCTTCTACGACACGCAGGGAATACGTGGGAAGTATTCTTAATCCCCTATCCCCAGGGATAATATATATATATATATATATATATATATATATATATATATATATATATATATATATATATATATATATATATATAACGAATGGAGAGATGCCAGCTCACTTCGGAATCGAACCATTATGAGAGAGTTCCGTTCAACAGCTGGGATCGTTACTTACGCTGTTGAGAAATGAGATGAGGTGAAAGGAACTGAGAAAGGAGGAGATTATTGAAGTGAAAAGATGTAGGAGTTAAGGGGAAGTGAGAGGAAGGATTTGGAGAGAAAGGGATGGATCGATGGGTAAGGTTATGCCAGAGTAGGACTCACAGTGCAGATGTACTCTTCCAATGGTGGTGGTGGTGGTGGTGGCGGTGATGTTGGTGATGATAATAGTGATTGGAGTATTCATGGTGATGTGTTGATGATGGTGATGATATAAGGTTATATGGTTGGTAATGCTATCCTGATGGTTGTGGTGATGTAACTGTGATGATGGTGGTAGTGTAATGGTTATGTGATTGTGAAGGTGATAGTCATGTAATACTGATGATGGCGGTAGTCATGATGATGATGATGATGATGATGATGATGATGATGAATAGAATGAGGAACATCTTGACATAACAACCATGAGTGAGCTGTACTAGTGAAGGATAACCGTGCACTTTTACTGATGCTGAACTACCGAAGAATGTTGGTGAGAATAGTGGAAGAGTGAGCTTATTATGAAGATAGTTAGAAGGATCATGTACCAAGAAGTAGATGAAAAAGCCCGAGGATAAGAGGGAATTACGGAAGACTCTCAGGGATACACAAAGGCATGGATGAAAAGCTATGGTGATGGGAGTCTAGAGAATGAATAGTCGGTCTTTGGTGACAATAGTCAAGCCTTGGTACCTATACCTCCTTACCGTTACAACTCTCACTCTCTCTCTTCTCTTCTTCTCGCTTTCCCCCGTGTTAAGCCCTCTAGACATCACCTCCCCCCCCTCCGTAACAACAGCTATCACTATATTGGTAAATTAAAGGACTACAGACTGGGTCCACAAGGAGAGGAAACAGAAATGGAAGGAGTCTGAGGGCCTAGTGAGGTCTACAGTGATATACTACAGTGGCTGGGGTGACCGGACGTTCATAGAAGAGGTTTATGTAAGTGCTGTGTGGACCACAGAGATGGGTGATAATCCCTCACTGATTACATTATTTACAGGTATTTATTTGTTCATTTTTTCATCATCTGTAAATCCAATAGTTTTCCCTACAATACACGTAAACCACTTTGACGATATAATGTTTATTACACAGGTATTTACTTCATCTCACCAATTACAATAGAATCTTGAAGCATTTTCCGCATCATATTTACACATTACTAAATGCCTTATACAAACTCTTCTCGAGACCTAAAAACTAACTCACAAAATCACATTGCACCACCGTTCAGAACACTGATGTTACCTGATAGTTCATGTGGTCTGAAACGCCACATATGATTGTTTTTTTTCCGTTTATGAAAATATGATTTGATACATCAATACAAGCGAAATGATATGGAATGTCTCGAATACTGAGCAATTTTCACCGGAGACCGCGGCCATATCGAAGATGTAAGCTGAGTGATGACTATAGACAATGCAACTGTGACGGTATAGATAATCAAAAGTCTATTCTATTCGGACGAAATTTTTTGATAACTTTCAAATCTTACTGCAATCATCGCCTTATTCTACTAGACATCACTTGCAGCCTAGACCTGTCTTCCGCATGAGGAATGAACAATTAACATGTAACATTTTCGGCCTGACGACTTGCTGTAGGACGCCACGCACTCGAGCATTAGGTGAGTCTTAGGCGAGTCACTTTATGGACATACCTTGGGCTCTCACAGCGAATTAAAGTGATTATGATTGGCCAACTACTGTAGTAGGAAGTAATGACAGACAGACAGAGAAACAACAACTATATGATTAACGGAACCGATAAATGAAGAAATAGCTGTGGAGTCCTTCGCGAGTTGCCCATAATCCGTTATTTACCATCTACTGTTTCCATTTGCTATAGGTTACGTACATTGCAGTCTTTCCTCTACTCTACACTGCCAGATTAGAACAGTGCATCGCTGCATGCGATACACACCCAGCAGGTCCTCCTCGTTACACGCTCAGGATGGCACTTTATCCAGCTATGCGTTTTACACTTTATACTGGGAGTATGATGTCTTACTTTGTTCTCATATTCCCTTTTTCCCGCGCTAAACGAAAGACTATAACACTACATCTACTGAAGGTTATACAATGATTCAAGATCACAAGACGGGACAGACTGAGTGCAAAGGAATGTTTCAGGAGAGTGGAATGACGGCGACGATTTTTCCGAAAACGATGAAAAACCTACTTAAAGCAGAAACTGTATTGGGATAACTATCAACAAGTCTCCAAGAATTGCGGTTTCATCTTTGGATGGTATTGCAGAGGAATTTATCAAAAAAAAAGGGGTTGATTGCGTTGTTGACTGATTGGTGCACTTTGTTCGTATTCTACGTAAGCGGAGCAAATGAGATGCCCTGATTATACGTACAGTCTGAGTGAGACTGCAGGTACTGATTCTGATTGCCTTTAGATGACGATGGTGACGGTGTCACTCTTGGTGGAAAGTCACTGGAACTTGAATATAAACGTCCTGGTTTTCTCTAAAATCTAATATGTTAATGTGGCGGATAGTGGGGCGTTATGATCATCTGTTGATGTGTAAGAGAGAGGTCTTGACCGCCTGTAGATGGTGTTTGGCATTATGATTACCTGTAGATAGTGGGTTGAACGTGCTATCTGCCTGTCGAGGATGACCTGGGCGTTCTGTCGAGTGGTGTGCGGGAGTTCGCAGTCTTAAAGGTTTTCCAACTCTTCTCAACTATCTCCAGTGAATACAACACTCTAACAGTCTTTAACGATCCTGAAAATAGCGCTACTTCCTGTAGATAGCTCTTTGAGGAAGTTTGTCCTACCGGACGCCATCTCACACCTGGGTCGTCAAGCAGGCCCTTGCAGCATTCTCGAGCCAGAATTATAGCTTCTCAGATGTTTAGATGATCTAATGTCAAAAAAGCTATTTTACGATAGTGCCAGACGAAAGAGTGGTATGTTTCTGCTTACTGTAACAAAGAAGAATCATGGGTCCAACAGAAAGGTGAGCATGCTGTAAATGACGGAAGCAAAGTGATTATGGGACAGACGAAAGAGACTTATACACACATGGCTGGCGACTAACATATACCTCAGGCAGGGTACGAACACTTTAACAGATTGTAAGCCACACTCAGGAGCACTGGAGACGAAAGAGGGAGTGAGAGCTTTGGGAAGTAGGTGGTGGGGGAGGGTAAGGGGTGAGCAGAAACAGGGGACAAGGGTACATATCTGCCAGGTGGGAGGTTGGCAAGTGCTGTGCAGCCCACCTGACGTGCGCCCGCGATTAGGTTGACCGCTACCGTCTCCGACAGCCACTCGCTGGCTTACTCGTTTGCCTTCAAGCTGTGATGATGGTTCTTACCTATGAGCACCAAGGTGATATTTTGCTCTGAGGCAGAGAGAGAGAGAGAGAGAGAGAGAGAGAGAGAGAGAGAGAGAGAGAGAGAGAGAGAGAGAGAGAGAGAGAGAGAGAGAGAGAGTCGGGTCACAGGACATGAGGTACTCGTGCGTGTGGTAGGTGAACGACACAGCCTGGTTCGTCAGGCCCGGGTCTGCCATATGGCAAAAATATGCCGGAAGTTGCATTCAAGGATAACAGTTACAAAAACTGGAGTTCGGCTTTTGCTGAAGGTTTTGCATTGAGTCATTCTGCTTCTCCAGTTCATTTAGTGCAGTTAAGGTTCCATTTGCGGTCAGGCTTTTGGTAGGTAAATGTTCAGAGAGACTGATATTAAACGTCGACGTTAAGGGATTACATAGATATGATTGACACATGAGACTGATTGCAGCATTAGTAATCAACAGAATGAATTATCATACAGAATACAGACGACTGAAGGCATACATGAGGTTACCGAGGCTGATTAGAAACATTCACCTTTCCCCATCTTCCCGACCAACTTAGATAATCATGTTGTCATGGACGCGAACAGAGATTTTCTAGTAATTTACAAGAAGGTTCCTAACTTCTACAATTTCTTCGTTTTTCTCCCACGCACAAATTAGCCTGAATATGTAAGATAAAAGCAGTTTGATCCAAACAACTAGGTCTGCAGTGCTAGGTTGTATGTTTGCATCTGTTTAAGATTGCTAATTCCTATGTCTTCGGGTTGTATGTTTGCTTTTGTTTCTCACAAATGTTGTTTCCACATGAACACAATCAGTCCTTGGTTCAACCATATCTGTTCTGAGGCCATTCAGGAAAAGAATCAGGCAAATTGAGCTTGGAAAAACTTATGTCCCTCCAACTTCCATTCAGCATTTATCACTGCCCGTAATCACTGCAAGTACCTTATCAGTGAGGCAAAGCGATTCTTAATTCAAAGGAAGTACGATAATCTCTCCTCGCCATCCACTAATGTGCCTTTCTGGTGTTTAACATGTGACATCTCTAATAACTTCTGTCTCTATACCTTACCTTCACTTTTCCGTTCTACAGTACTTTAGCTGTCCCTCATGTAGATAAAGTAACTATCTTTGGTTCCCGTTTTTCCTCTAATTCTACTTTGGCGAAAAGCACTTCTCTCTCTGGACACAAGCAAGACTTATGGTTCTGATAGCAACCATCCTCGCGTACAGAAAGAGTACATCCCATTCCTAAGAAAGGAGACCGTTCCAATCCTTCTAACTATCGTCCTGTTGTTTAATATCTACAATTTCTAAGGTCTTTGAATCCCCCTCAACTCCCATATCCTCTGACTTTTAGATTCTCACAGCCTTCTCTCTGATCACCAGTATGGCCTCCCAGAGGCGTGATGCATTGGTGATATTCTGTCATATCTTACAAAAGTCAGGTCATCATTCATGAAAGATTTTGGGGAATCTTATGCAATTGCCTTTGACATATCCAAAGGTTTGACAAGATGTGGCATCGAGGTTTCATTTTCAAGCTCCCCACCTTTTTTGGCCTCCTTTCACCACTTTGCTACTTTGCTCCCTCATATCTGGCTTCCTCTATAACTGGTCTATGTCCTGGTTGTTGATGGATCAGCCTCTTCCCTTCCTCTATGAACAGCGGTGTTCCTCAAGGTTCTGTCCTGTCCCATACGCTTTTTTTCTCCTTTTTATCAACGATTTCCTTTCTTCTACAATAATCAAATGCACTCATACTCCCACGACTCAACACTGCATTCCTCTACATCTTTCAATTCTGCTCCTTCTTTCCTCACTCGATCTGCACCTGCCTCGACACAACTTCCTCAGATTTGGACAGTACATCTCAGTGTGGTAGACTAAATCTGGTTAAGTTTAATGCCTCCAGGACCGTTTCTACCCATCTCTCTTTCGAAAATTCTCACACTTTTCCTATTTTCTTTTATGGTTCTGTAAATCCACCTGTTGCTTGACTCAATGAACATACTTCGTATTACTGTAACATCAACTTTTTCTCGGAAACCCCACATTACAGAAATAGCTAAGTCTGCCTCTAAGAAACTGGAAGTCCTGTTTAGATGTGTTTTCTCTTCTTTCAAACAGTTGCTCTGTTTACACACAGGATTGATCCGTCTTTGTATGGAGTAATGCTCTGACATCTGGAGTAGTTCATGCTCTGCTTCCTTACCTGACGGAGTTGAGTGTAAAGCGATCCAACTTATAAACTCTCCTAGGCTAACTTCAAAACGACACAATGCGGGTTCACTTTTCCTCTACTATACTATGGTTTTACTTTAGATTTTAGTTTTTGCTCTCGAACGCTGGCTGCTTGTGTGTCCACACCACCAGCTAGATCATGCAATGCTCGGCAAGCTGCTGCGTCACATGATTACTATGAGGCCGTTGGCAAGTGAAGAGTGGGCTGTTTAGATAACTGTTTCTTTCCCTACACTCGAATCTTTGGAACTCTCTGCCGTCTCATGGCTTCCATAATAACTAAACCTGACACATTCTAAAAGAGGTTTTTCACTTTCTCCAAAATTCATAAATACTTTTCCTTGTTTCTTTTTGGTCCCTTTCATTAACTTCTCCACACTTCAATTAAGGCCCGACCTTGATGTGGACTTTTGTTCAACACGAAAAAGAAATAAAATGTCTGGAGGTGTGGTGAGGTGTGTGGTAGTGTGTGTGGTGTGTGATAGTGTAGTCTGGTTTGGTTTGGTACGTGATGTATGGTGGAGTAGTGTGGAGTGTGGTGGTGTAATGTGGTGTACAGTAGTGTAGTATGGTGTGTGGAGTGTGGTGTGGTATGATGATATAGTACGGTGTGCAAATCCTGGTGGTGCAACGTGTTAGTGTATGTTGTGTGTGGTGGTGTAGTGTGGTGTTTGGTGATATAGCAAGGTGCGTATTGGTGTGTGATGGTATAGTGCAATGAGTGGTGGTATGAAGTGGTGTATGGTGGTGTAGTTTGGTGTGTGATAGCATAGTATGGTGAATTGTGATACATTATGGTTAATAGTGATGTAGTGTCGTGTGTGGTGTGGTGACTGGTGGTGGTGTGTGGTGTGGTGGTGTAGTGTGGAGCGTGGTGATATATCACGGTATGATGTATTGCAGTGTTGTGTGTGGTGAAGCAGTGTAGTGTGTGGTAGTGCAGGATGGTTTGTGATGGTGTAGTGTAGTGTGCGTTAATGCAGGATGATGTGTGGTGGTGTAATGTAGTGTGTGGTGATACAGGATGATGTGTGGTGGTGTAGTGTAGTGTGTGGTGATACAGGATGATGTGTGGTGGTGTAATGTAGTGTGTGGTGATACAGGATGATGTGTGGTGGTGTAGTGTTGTGTGTGGTGATACAGGATGATGTGTGGTGGTGTAATGTAGTGTGTGGTGATACAGGATGATGTGTGGTGGTGTAATGTAGTGTGTGGTGATACAGGATGATGTGTGGTGGTGTAGTGTAGTGTGTGGTGATACGGGATGATGTGTGGTGGTGTAATGTAGTGTGTGGTGATACAGGATGATGTGTGGTGGTGTAGTGTAGTGTGTGGTGATACAGGATGATGTGTGGTGGTGTAATGCAGTGTGTGATGATACAGGATGATGTGTGGTGGTGTAATGTAGTGTGTGGTGATACAGGATGATGTGTGGTGGTGTAATGTAGTGTGTGGTGATACAGGATGATGTGTGGTGGTGTAGTGTAGTGTGTGGTGATACAGGATGATGTGTGGTGGTGTAGTGTAGTGTGCGGTGATACAGGATGATGTGTGGTGATGTAGCGTAGTGTGTGGTGATACGGGATGATGTGTGGTGGTGTAATGTAGTGTGTGGTGATACAGGATGATGTGTGGTGGTGCAGTGTAGTGTGTGGTGATACAGGATGATGTGTGGTGGTGTAATGTAGTGTGTGGTGATACAGGATGATGTGTGGTGGTGCAGTGTAGTGTGTGGTGATACAGGATGATGTGTGGTGGTGTAATGCAGTGTGTGGTGATACAGGATGATGTGTGGTGGTGTAGTGTAGTGTGTGGTGATACAGGATGATGTGTGGTGGTGTAATGCAGTGTGTGGTGGTGTAGTGTAGTGTGTGGTGATACAGGATGATGTGTGGTGGTGTAATGCAGTGTGTGGTGATACAGGATGATGTGTGGTGGTGTAATGCAGTGTGTGGTGATACAGGATGATGTGTGGTGGTGTAGTGTAGTGTGTGGTGATACAGGACGATGTGTGGTGGTGTAATGCAGTGTGTGGTGATACAGGATGATGTGTAGTGGTGTAGTGTAGTGTGTGGTGATACAGGATGATGTGTGGTGGTGTAATGCAGTGTGTGGTGATACAGGATGATGTGTGGTGGTGTAGTGTAGTGTGTGGTGATACAGGATGATGTGTAGTGGTGTAGTGTAGTGTGTGGTGATACAGGACGATGTGTGGTGGTGTAATGCAGTGTGTGGTGATACAGGATGATGTGTAGTGGTGTAGTGTAGTGTGTGGTGATACAGGATGATGTGTGGTGGTGTAATGCAGTGTTTGGTGATACAGGATGATGTGTGGTGGTGTAGTGTAGTGTGTGGTGATACAGGATGATGTGTGGTGGTGTAGTGTAGTGTGTGGTGATACAGGATGATGTGTGGTGGTGTAGTGTAGTGTGTGGTGATACAGGATGATGTGTGGTGGTGTAGTGTAGTGTGTGGTGATACAGGATGATGTGTGGTGGTGTAGTGTAGTGTGTGGTGATACGGGTTGGTGTGGTCAAGGGAAGTGAGAGGACGGGGTGAGGGTCGGGCACCACACAGTTCACTGACTCAAAACTTCCTGTGACTCGGTGAGCATCTGTCCCTCACTCCATCCTTTCTACCCCTCGCTACCCCACCACCACCCACTCAGAACCCTACCACCCACCGCCACCACTCACTCTGCCCTCTTGCCACCCACCACCACCACCCACTCTGCTCTCCTGCTACCTAACACCACCACCCACCCTGCCCTCCTGCCACCCTTTCACCATCACCCACTCTACCCTTTTACCACTAACCGATATCCCACCACCACCCACACTGCCTTCCTGCCACGCACCAACCTCCAATCTCAACCAACTCTGTTCCCTGTCACCCACTTTCACCACCACCCACTCTGCCCGTGCCACCCTCCGACCTCCCACCAACACCCACTCTACCCTCCTGTCACCTCACGGACATCCAACCACGGCCATCACCACACTCTACCACACGGCGGTCTCCCACCACCACCCAATCTGCCGGTCCCCCTCCCTGCTGCATTTGCTCAAGGTGCTTGAGTGTTGGACAGTATATCACAGGCAGTGTGAGTGTTGTACAGTATTCCAAAGTACGTCTGAGTGTTGGACAATGTACTACAGGATTGCCGAGTGTTGGACAATATACCACAGGATGTCTGAGTGTTGAACTGTGTACCACAGGGTTGGTGAGTGTTAGACGGTATACCACATGATGCCTGAGTGTTAAACAGTGTACCACAGGATAGGTGAATGTTGAACATTATACCACAGGATGTCTGAGTGTTGAACAGTGTACCACAGGATGTCTGAGTGTTGAACAGTGTACCACAGGATAGGCGAGTGTTGGACAGTATACCATAGGATGTCTCAGTGTTGTTTAGTATACCACAGGATGTCTGAGTGCTGCACTGTGTACCGCAGGATAGGTAAGTGTTGGACAGTATACCACAGGATGTCTGAGTATTGAACACTGTATTACAGGATAGATGTGTTGGTCAGTATACCACAGGATGTCTGAGTGTTGAACAGTGTACCACAGGATGGCTGAGTGTTGGACAGTATACTACAGGACACTTTATTTTACAGGATTCTACGTGACACTTTAGGGAAAAAAGTGTTGCTAATCATTATTTCATACATTTACTCGACTTAAACACTAATATGTATTGATATGATATGAGAGGGGTGAAACCCCACAGTATACTCAGTATACTGGATTTTGATTATAAAGAGGTGAAGCAACATGTTGTCGACGATGTTAAGGAATGAGTAGATGATGACGAGCGAGAACTGTAGCCAGAGGCAAAGATGTTAATTTTGTTTCGCTCTGTCTTGTCACGGGCAGGAGGGTTGGCCAGGAGGCGCTGGGGTCTTGTGAAATACATACGTTGTTGCCACAAGGACTAAAGGTCATTAAAGCTGTTATTGCCTTGAATATCTTTCTAGTTATCAATTTATCTATCTATCTATCTATCCATCTATAAACACACGCACTCATATGTATGTATATATATATACATATATATATATATATATATATATATATATATATATATATATATATATATATATATATATATATATATATATATATTCCTCCTGAGGATTGGTGGAATACATGTATAGTGCTATTGTATAAGGGAAGGGGGGGATAGAGGTGAGCGTTCAAACTACAAGGTTTGCCTCGTATAACTGTTAAGTTGTATGGGAGGGCACTGATTGAAAGTGTGAAGGCATGCACAGTGCATCAGACTGGAGAGGAGCAGTGTAGTTTCAAACATGATATAGGATATGTGATTCAGGTGTTTGCTTAATGGAATATATGTAAGAAATACTTAGAGAAACATGGATCTGTATATGGTATTTATGAATCTGGAGAAAGCATATAATAGGGATGATAGCGACGCTTTGTGGAAGGTCTTGAATTGTACGGTGTGAAGGAAACTGCTAGAAATAGAGAAGTTTTTTATCGAGGGCGTAAGGCATGTGTAAACGTTAAGAAAAGAAGATCGTCAATGGTTTCAAATGAAGGTCTGTCAGCAGCAGGGCTGTGTGATGTCACATTGGTGGTGTGGTGCTTCATATGGTGATGGTGTGGTTCTTCATACTGGTGGTGTGGTGCTACATATACTGGCGGTGTGGTTCTCCATATACTAGTGGTGTGGTGCTTCATATACTGATGGTATGGTGCTTCATATACTGATGGTGTAGTGATCCATGTACTAATACTATCGTCCTTCCTAAAATAGTTTGTCATAGTAGACTCTGCACACTTGTACTAATGATGCTGCCAGCAGCTGTGTGGAGCTGCTAATAGTGGTTTAGAGCTGCCAACAGTGGTGTGGTGTTGCCAGCAATGGTGCGGTGTTGTTAACAGTGGGGTGAGGGCGGTAAGAGGAGCGAGGGTGGCGGAGCGGGTGTCAGGAGCAGCCCCATGGCGGAAGTGTGAGGGCGTGGCGCCGCTATGATGAGAATGTTAAAACGTGTGACGCAGACTGCGACGTAGTGACCTTCACCCTGGCCACGCGCCCAACCCTCACCCTGAACACACTCCTGGCCCTCACTTTGACCAAACACCTGGTCCTCGCCCTTGTCGCACATCTGGCCCTCATCCTGACCACACTGCTGGCCATCATCTAAACTACACTCCTCTTCCCCACAATGGTCGCACTCCAGCTCCCTCGCCCTGGCCACTCTCCTGGCACTCATACTTACCACACTCCTGCCACTCACCCTGACCACACTCATGGTCATCACTATGACCACACACATGGACCTAACCCAAACCACACACCTGGTCCATGTTCTAACCACACTCATGGTCCTCACCCTGACCATATCCAACGTCCACACTATGACCATATACATGACCCTTACCCTGATCAAACCCTTCGTCCACACCCTTGCCACACTCATGAACCTCAACGTGACCACACACATGGCCCTTACTCTGGCCAAACTCATGGTCCTCAACCTGAACACACACATGGTCCTACACCAGGACACACTTATGGTACTTATTTTTGCCACACACATGGTCCTTATCCAAACCACACACATGGTCCTCACCCTGATTAAACACATGGTCCTCATCCTGACCACCCACATGGTACTCACCTTGGCCTTAAGCATGACGACATCAGTTGTAGGTCAGAACCTACTATCATGGGGGGAGTGACGTCATTGGTTATGTGGCAGGACTTGCTGTCATGGGAGGAGTTGGCCAAGGCTGAGAGGCCATCCCTCTCCCTCACCTCCCACTCCCTCCTTCACTTCTCACTCCCCCTCACATCTTTTCCTCTTCCTCACCTCTTACTCTTTTCCTCTTCCTCACCTCTTACTCTTTTCCTCACATCTCTCTCTCTCTCTCTCTCTCTCTCTCTCTCTCTCTCTCTCTCTCTCTCTCCCCCTCATATCTCACTCGTTTCCTTACCTCTCACTGTATCCCTTGTCTCACTCCTCTTCATCACTCAAGTCTCTCCATCAGACTTTCATCACTTAACGCACTGTATCTTCACGTTCTGCCGTTTCTCTCCATTTCTCCTGCATCCTCGATACAATAGCTTTTCACAATTCCCACCAAGCCTGCGTTCTGCACATGAGGCTCGTGTTTTCCCCACTACGTCTCTGTTCTTCCCACCACGTCTGTGTTCTCCTCGTTAGGCACGTCCTATCCCCACCATGTCTGTGCCATTCCTATGTCATCATCTTCCAGTCATGCTCTTCACTCTACTGAATGGTGTCGTCACTCCAGGTCCTTCATCTACCTATGCTTTCTTCACATGTCCACTCTTCCCTTATTTGCCCATCCTTACTTCATCCGCCAAACCTTTCCTTCATGATTCTTGGGTTGGTTCCTCCATATCCTATTTTTCCCTTCCTTCTCCCCCCCCCCCCCGCCCCTCACTCCCTCCCTTTCACTGCTCTATAGTTACATATTAAGCCTCATGGGACGGTTGTTGGGTGTGGGACAATGAAATCCCAAATGCAACTTACCTCCACTACCCAGATGTCATCTTGGCCCTAGCCGCGGCCAGCATTTGGACCCATGCCTTGCCTCGCTCTGAACCCATTAGGGAGCGATCTGGACGATTCTCCAGCCTATATCCTGGACGTCATAAGGATGTATATGGAGGAATTTTGAGAAGGAAGTAATTACACTTTAGGACCAGGCGACTTGGGAGAAGTTGGAGTGAGTGTGGGTGTGTAAGGAGAGCCCCTGGTTACTCCAGCACAGTAAATGTTTCCCCACCGTTTTACTCCGAAATGCCTTCCCGTGTCCAATACTCTCCAGAGTGTATCTCACAATATTGTCCCACACGCGTGTTACAATATATACCTTACAGTATGTATGTACCTTTCCAGGATTTACTTCCACACAACTTTGTTATATCCACTTCCAGTGTGTCTTTGCTAACATACTTTAGTGTGCCTATATACATTAACACCCCTTTATTTGCCTCCTCCAATTTACTTAGTGACTCACATTCATTGGTGTTTTGCGCTACATCCATACTATATGATTCTCCATCCCTCATAATACTCCCATATCTCCAATGGTCCTTACATCGAGTATGACCCTGTCAGTATGTCACACATTCAAGAATCATGCCTCCCACAGTATGTCTTTGCAAGCTTCCATTTATCTTTTCCCTTTGAGTTTGTCATTGTCGGTGTAACACCAGATCGCAGTATACTTTATCTTTCACGTTGGAAGAAAGGTAAATGTAGTTTAGATAAAAACTTGAAATCCGCTGGAAGTATTATCTGTAAAATCATTTTTACTGTGAGATATAAAGTACCTGAAAATTATGGACGAGATGAAATCTTTCTGGATTTGTATAAGTTGTCCTTGTCTACCACAATCGTTGTTGACGTCATAATCATGTTGGTGGTGTAACATTGTTGACGACCAACAACAGAAGAGGGAAGGCTCGGGGGAATAATGTAATTTACTGTGAGTAATTATTGTTATTTTTTCTTGCCGGTTGCAATAGGACTGTTATTCCGTTGTCTTACGAATATGAAATTAGTACGGAGGATAGTTCCCATACAACACATTTACTGATAACCTTGTGTACATCAGACTAACTGGAGTCTTCATCAGTTATGATAATTGTACAAGGTCATTAGCAAATATCTCACATAATAATTGTATTGTTAGGCTCTGTAAACTTCAGCTTAGGTTAGGCCTGCAATGATGTATGTGTTGTAATCTACGTTGTTGATCTGTTTTCGCTAGCGTCTTTGAGGAATAAAGTGATATACGACCAGATATATCATGTGGCTGAAAGTCTGAAGGGCAATTGGAAAGTACATAAAATATATCAAGAAGAAAATAGGAAATAACTTGAAGAAAGACTGAAAAAAAAATTACTTAAGTAATGAGAAGAGCAGTTAGTGAGTCAGTGAGGTAAGAGCAGTCAATGGGTAAGAAAAGAGAAGCTCACGAAACTTTGGTCGATTTGGTCAGCACGGATGTATCAATTCTTTCCTTCTACTGATGATGATGATGATGATGATGAAAAACGTTATGTCATTCTCATCATTAATGAGTTTTGTTTGTACCGAAGTTCCCATTTTAGAAAGTTAATACAAGGTGTGAGGTGGTTTGATCGAGTGAGTAACGTAAGGGTAAGAGAGATGTGTGGAAATAAAAAGAGCGTGGTTGAGAGAGCAGAAGAGGGTGTTTTGAAGTGGTTTGGGCACATGGAGAGAATGAGTGAGGAAAGATTGACCAAGAGGATATATGTGTCGGAGGTGGAGGGAACGAGGAGAAGAGGGAGACCAAATTGGAGGTGGAAAGATGGAGTGAAAAAGATTTTGTGTGATCGGGGCCTGAACATGCAGGAGGGTGAAAGGAGGGCAAGGAATAGAGTGAATTGGAGCGATGTGGTATACCGGGGTTGACGTGCTGTCAGTGGATTGAATCAAGGCATGTGAAGCGTCTGGGGTAAACCATGGAAAGCTGTGTAGGTATGTATATTTGCGTGTGTGGACGTATGTATATACATGTGTATGGGGGGGGTTGGGCCATTTCTTTCGTCTGTTTCCTTGCGCTACCTCGCAAACGCGGGAGACAGCGACAAAGTATAATAAATAAAATAAATAAATAAATATTGTACCGAAGTAATGTTTGTTGCTATTCATGAGGTATTTTCTACAGAAAAGCAGCTAAGGTCAGTAATAGCCTGTGTGTTTATCTATGTAAACTAAACTTATGGCATGGATGATTCACTGACAGCAGTGCAATGTATGACCACGTGACAGATATTACTGCTGAGCACTCAATCAACAGTGCAACACATAAAAGCCCCCACGTTCTTGTGAACGTTAATGAAATAATGCAATACGCAGAGCACCTCAGACAGTCAACATAAACAACTGCCACTGAGAAAATGGCCAACCATGGAGCTGAAAGAGTCCCCGAGCCAGGTTGGCCCGAGCGCCGGAAGCGTCGTACCCCAGGTTGGTTATAGAGCGCCCCCCCCCCCCCCCCCCCCCCCCCAAGCATGTGTAAGTGTTGGTTTGGGAGGAAGTAAAGGCCGCCCCGCACCATCCAGGGCAACGGCTGGACATCCATCCCAACCCCTACCATTTCCCCTCACGAAAAAGACCTTGAGGCGTTATCACTAATGACTCGGAATATACATACATACATACGTACGTACATACACACACACAAACAGACACACACACACACACACACATATAAATATATATATATATATATATATATATATATATATCATTATACTTTGTCGCTGTCTCCCGCGTTAGTGAGGTAGCGCAAGGAAACGGACAAAACAATGGCCCAACCCACCCACATACACATGTATATACATACATGCCCACACACGCACATATACATACCTATACATTTCAACGTATACATACATATGCATACACAGACATATACATTTATACACATGTACATATTCATACTTGCTGCCATCATCCATTCTCGTCGCCACCCCGCCACACATGAAGTGGCACCTCCCTTCCCCCGAGCACGCTCGAGGTGGCGCCAGGAAAGACAACAAAGGCCACATTCGTCCACACTCAGTCTCTAGCTGTCATGTGTAATGCACCGAAACCACAGCTCCCTTTCCACATCCATGCCCCACAAAGCTTTCCATGGTTTACCCTAGACGCTTCACATGCCCTGGTTCAATCCATTGACAGCACGTCGACCCCGGTATACCACATCGTTCCAATTCACTCTATTCCTTGCACGCCTTTTACTCTCCTGTATGTTCAGGCCCGGATTGCTCAGTCTTTTTTACTGCATCCTTCCACTTCAATTTGGTCTCCCACTTCTCGTTCCCTCCACCTCTGACACATATATCCTCTTTGTCAATCTTCCTTCACTCATTCTCTCCATGTGACCAAACCATTTCAACGCACCCTCTTCTGCTCTCTCAACCACACTCTTTTTATTACTCCACATCTCTCTTACTCTTTCATTACTTACTCGTCCAAAGCACCTCACCACATATTGTCCTCAAACATCTCATTTCCAACACATCTACCTTCCTCCGCACAACACTATCTATAGCCTACGCCTCGCAACCATACAACATTGTTGGAACCACTATTCCTTCAAACACTCCCATCCTTGCTTTCCGAGATAACGTTTCGTCTTCCATACATTCCTCAACGCTCCCAGTACCATCACCCCCTTCCCCACCCTGTGACTCACTTCCGCTTCCATGGTTCCATCAGCTGCTTAATCCATTCCCAGATATCTATCTACCTATCTATAAATATATATTATTTTTTTTTTTCTATTATACTTTGTCGCTGTCTCCCGCGTTTGCGAGGTAGCGCAAGGAAACAGACGAAAGAAATGGCCCCCCCCACACACATGTATATACATACGTCCACACACACAAATATACATACCTACACAGCTTTCCATGGTTTACCCCAGACGCTTCACATGCCTTGATTCAATCCACTGACAGCACGTCAACCCCGGTATACCACATCGCTCCAATTCACTCTATTCCTTGCCCTCCTTTCACCCTCCTGCATGTTCAGGCCCCGATCACACAAAATCTTTTTCACTCCATCTTTCCACCTCCAATTTGGTCTCCCTCTTCTCCTCGTTCCCTCCACCTCCGACACATATATCCTCTTGGTCAATCTTTCCTCACTCATTCTCTCCATGTGCCCAAACCACTTCAAAACACCCTCTTCTGCTCTCTCAACCACGCTCTTTTTATTTCCATACATCTCTCTTACCCTTACGTTACTCACTCGATCAAACCACCTCACACCACACATTGTCCTCAAACATCTCATTTCCAGCACATCCATCCTCCTGCGCACAACTCTATCCATAGCCCACGCCTCGCAACCATACAACATTGTTGGAACCACTATTCCTTCAAACATACCCATTTTTGCTTTCCGAGATAATGTTCTCGACTTCCACACATTCTTCAAGGCCCCCAGAATTTTCGCCCCCTCCCCCACCCTATGATCCACTTCCGCTTCCATGGTTCCATCCGCTGCCAGATCCACTCCCAGATATCTAAAACACTTCACTTCCTCCAGTTTTTCTCCATTCAAACTCACCTCCGAATTGACTTGACCCTCAACCCTACAGTACCTAATAACCTTGCTCTTAATCACATTTACTCTTAACTTTCTTCTTCCACACACTTTACCAAACTCAGTCACCAGCTTCTGCAGTTTCTCACATGAATCAGCCACCAGCGCTGTATCATCAGCGAGCAACAACTGATTCACTTCCCAAGCTCTCTCATCCCCAACAGACTTCATACTTGCCCCTCTTTCCAAAACTCTTGCATTCACCTCCCTAACAACCCCATCCATAAACAAATTAAACAACCATGGAGACATCACACACCCCTGCCGCAAACCTACATTCACTGAGAACCAATCACTTTCCTCTCTTCCTACACGTACACATGCCTTACATCCTCGATAAAAACTTTTCACTGCTTCTAACAACTTGCCTCCCACACCATATATTCTTAATACCTTCCACAGAGCATCTCTATCAACTCTATCATATGCCTTCTCCAGATCCATAAATGCTACATACAAATCCATTTGCTTTTCTAAGTATTTCTCACATACATTCTTCAAAGCAAACACCTGATCCACACATCCTCTACCACTTCTGAAACCACACTGCTCTTCCCCAATCTGATGCTCTGTACATGCCTTCACCCTCTCAATCAATACCCTCCCATATAATTTACCAGGAATACTCAACAAACTTATACCTCTGTAATTTGAGCACTCACTCTTATCCCCTTTGCCTTTGTACAATGGCACTATGCACGCACTCCGCCAATCCTCAGGCACCTCACCATGAGTCATACAGACATTAAATAACCTTACCAACCAGTCCACAATACAGTCACCCCCTTTTTTAATAAATTCGACTGCAATACCATCCAAACCTGCTGCCTTGCCGGCTTTCATCTTCCGCAAAGCTTTCACTACCTCTTCTCTGTTTACCAAATCATTTTCCCTAACCCTCTCACTTTGCACACCACCTCGACCAAAACACCCTATATCTGCCACTCTATCATCAAACACATTCAACAAACCTTCAAAATACTCACTCCATCTCCTTCTCACATCACCACTACTTGTTATCACCTCCCCATTTGCGCCCTTCACTGAAGTTCCCATTTGCTCCCTTGTCTTACGCACTTTATTTACCTCCTTCCAGAACATCTTTTTATTCTCTCTAAAATTTAATGATACTCTCTCACCCCAACTCTCATTTGCCCTTTTTTTCACCTCTTGCACCTTTCTCTTGACCTCCTGTCTCTTTCTTTTATACATCTCCCACTCAATTGCATTTTTTCCCTGCAAAAATCGTCCAAATGCCTCTCTCTCTTCTCTTTCACTAATACTCTTACTTCTTCATCCCACCACTCACTACCCTTTCTAATCAACCCACCTCCCACTCTTCTCATGCCACAAGCATCTTTTGCGCAATCCATCACTGATTCCCTAAATACATTCCATTCCTCCCCCACTCCCCTTACTTCCATTGTTCTCACCGTTTTCCATTCTGTACTCAGTCTCTCCTGGTACTTCCTCACACAGGTCTCCTTCCCAAGCTCACTTACTCTCACCACCCTCTTCACCCCAACATTCACTCTTCTTTTCTGAAAACCCATACAAATCTTCACCTTAGCCTCCACAAGATAATGATCAGACATCCCTCCAGTTGCACCTCTCAGCACATTAACATCCAAAAGTCTCTCTTTCGCACGCCTGTCAATTAACACGTAATCCAATAACGCTCTCTGGCCATCTCTCCTACTTACATAAGTATACTTATGTATATCTCGCTTTTTAAACTAGGTATTCCCAATCATCAGTCCTTTTTCAGCACATAAATCTACAAGCTCATCACCATTTCCATTTACAACACTGAACACCCCATGTATACCAATTTTTCCCTCAACTGCCACATTACTCACCTTTGCATTCAAATCACCCATCACTATAACCCGGTCTCGTGCATCAAAACCACTAACACAATCATTCAGCTGCTCCCAAAACACTTGCCTCTCATGATCTTTCTTCTCATGCCCAGGTGCATATGCACCAATAATCACCCACCTCTCTCCATCAACTTTCAGTTTTACCCATATTAATCGAGAATGAATATATATATATATATATATATATATATATATATATATATATATATATATATATATATATATATATATATATATATATATATTTTTTTTTTTTTTTTTTTGTCGCTGTCTCCCGCGTTTGCGAGGTAACGCAAGGAAACAGACGAAAGAAATGGCCCAACCCACCCCCATACACATGTATATACATACGTCCACACACGCAAATATACATACCTACACAGCTTTCCATGGTTTACCCCAGTCGCTTCACATGCCTTGATTCACTCCACTGACAGCACGTCAACCCCGGTATACCACATCGCTCCAATTCACTCTATTCCTTGCCCTCCTTTCACCCTCCTGCATGTTCAGGCCCCGATCACACAAAATCTTTTTCACTCCATCTTTCCACCTCCAATTTGGTCTCCCTCTTCTCCTCGTTCCCTCCACCTCCGACACATATATTCTCTTGGTCAATCTTTCCTCACTCATTCTCTCCATGTGCCCGAACCATTTCAAAACACGCTCTTCTGCTCTCTCAACCACGCTCTTTTTATTTCCACACATCTCTCTTACCCTTACGTTACTTACTCGATCAAACCACCTCACACAACACATTGTCCTCAAACATCACATTTCCAGCACATCCATCCTCCTGCGCACAACTCTATCCATAGCCCACGCCTCGCAACCATACAACATTGTTGGAACCACTATTCCTTTAAAGATACCCATTTTTGCTTTCCGAGATAATGTTCTCGACTTCCACACATTCTTCAAGGCTCCCAGAATTTTCGCCGCCTCCCCCACCCTATGATCCACTTCCGCTTCCATGGTTCCATCCGCTGCCAGATCCACTCCCAGATATCTAAAACACTTCACTTCCTCCAGTTTTTCTCCATTCAAACTCACCTCCCAATTGACTTGACCCTCAACCCTACTGTACCTAATAACCTTGCTCTTATTCACATTTACTCTTAACTTTCTTCTTTCACACACTTTACCAAACTCAGTCACAAGCTTCTGCAGTTTCTCACATGAATCAGTCACCAGCGCTGTATCATCAGCGAACAACAACTGACTCACTTCCCAAGCTCTCTCATCCCCAACAGACTTCATACTTGCCCCTCTTTCCAAAACTCTTGCATTCACCTCCCTAACAACCCCATCCATAAACAAATTAAACAACCATGGAGACATCACACACCCCTGCCGCAAACCTACATTCACTGAGAACCAATCACTTTCCTCTCTTCCTACACGTACACATGCCTTACATCCTCGATAAAAACTTTTCACTGCTTCTAACAACTTGCCTCCCACACCATATATTCTTAATACCTTCCACAGAGCATCTCTATCAACTCTATCATATGCCTTCTCCAGATCCATAAATGCTACATACAAATCCATTTGCTTTTCTAAGTATTTCTCACATACATTCTTCAAAGGAAACACCTGATCCACACATCCTCTACCACTTCTGAAACCACACTGCTCTTCCCCAATCTGATGCTCTGTACATGCCTTCACCCTCTCAATCAATATCCTCCCATATAATTTACCAGGAATACTCAACAAACTTATACCTCTGTAATTTGAGCACTCACTCTTATCCCCTTTGCCTTTGTACAATGGCGCTATGCACGCACTCCGCCAATCCTCAGGCACCTCACCATGAGTCATACATACATTAAATAACCTTACCAACCAGTCAACAATACAGTCACCCCCTTTTTTAATAAATTCGACTGCAATACCATCCAAACCTGCTGCCTTGCCGGCTTTCATCTTCCGCAAAGCTTTTACTACCTCTTCTCTGTTTACCAAATCATTTTCCCTAACCCTCGCACTTTGCACACCACCTCGACCAAAACACCCTATATCTGCCACTCTATCATCAAACACATTCAACAAACCTTCAAAATACTCACTCCATCTCCTTCTCACATCACCACTACTTGTTATCACCTCCCCATTTGCGCCCTTCACTGAAGTTCCCATTTGCTCCCTTGTCTTACGCACTTTATTTACCTCCTTCCAGAACATCTTTTTATTCTCTCTAAAATTTAATGATACTCTCTCACCCCAACTCTCATTTGCCCTTTTTTTCACCTCTTGCACCTTTCTCTTGACCTCCTGTCTCTTTCTTTTATACATCTCCCACCCAATTGCATTTTTTCCCTGCAAAAATCGTCCAAATGCCTCTCTCTTCTCTTTCACTACGACTCTTACTTCTTCATCCCACCACTCACTACCCTTTCTAATCAACCCACCTCCCACTCTTCTCATGCCACAAGCATCTTTTGCGAAATCCATCACTGATTCCCTAGATACATCCCATTCCTCCCCCACTCCCCTTACTTCCATTGTTCTCACCTTTTTCCATTCCGTACTCAGTCTCTCCTGGTACTTCCTCACACAAGTCTCCTTCCCAAGCTCACTTACTCTCACCACCCTCTTCACCCCAACATTCACTCTTCTTTTCTGGAAACCCATACAAATCTTCACCTTAGCCTCCACAAGATAATGATCAGAAATCCCTCCAGTTGCACCTCTCAGCACATTAACATCCAAAAGTCTCTTTTTCGCGCGCCTGTCAATTTACACGTAATCCAATAACGCTCTCTGGCCATCTCTCCTACTTACATAAGTATACTTATGTATATCTCGCTTTTTAAACCAGGTATTCCCAATCATCAGTCCTTTTTCAGCACATAAATCTACAAGCTCTTCACCATTTCCATTTACAACACTGAACACCCCATGTATACCAATTATTCCCTCAACTGCCACATTACTCACCTTTGCATTCAAATCACCCAACACTATAACCCGGTCTCGTGCATCAAAACCACTAACACACTCATTCAGCTGCTCCCAAAACACTTGCCTCTCATAATCTTTCTTCTCATGCCCAGGTGCATATGCACCAATAATTACCCATCTCTCTCCATCAACTTTCATTTTTACCCATATTAATCGAGAATTTACTTTCTTACATTCTATCGCATACTTCCACAACTCCTGTTTTAGGAGTACTGCTACTCCTTCCCTTGCTCTTGTCCTCTCACTAACCCCTGACTTTACTCCCAAGACATTCCCAAACCACTCTTCCCCTTTACCCTTGAGCTTCGTTTCACTCAGAGCCAAAACATCCAGGTTCCTTTCCTCAAACATACTACCTATCTCTCCTTTTTTCACATCTTGGTTACATCCACACACATTTAGGCACCCCAATCTGAGCCTTCGAGGAGGATGAGCACTCCCCGCGTGACTCCTTCTTCTGTTTCCCATTTTAGAAAGTTAAAAAATACAAGGAGGGGAGGATTTCTGGCCCCCCGCTCCCGTCCCCTCTAGTCGCTTTCTACGACACGCGAGGAATGCGTGGGAAGTACTCTTTCACCCCTATCCCCAGGGATAATATACATATATATATACACATACACACACATACACACACACGCACACATACACACACACACACACATACATATATATACATGTGAAAAATGTAAGAAACAATGTAGAAAACTGAAACTTCTAGCTTGAAATGAAATGAAAAAATGAATGTCACATAATGGTTCAACCTCTGGCTATGGAAAAAGTAAATGTTTAATTTATTTACACAAACGTCAATAGTAGTTCTCATCAATTTAACCACTGTATCAATAAGCTTCAATGTCTAAGCTACATTTTTTCAATTTCACTATTTTCTTGTCAAAGCACCATGTATGAAAACTATCACTCCAGTAACACAACTATAAACATTTACTTCTCCTTTAAAAAAAAGTTCTGGGGAAGTCTGTCTCGATACACTGCGGGACACTCTACCACCTGGCGAGGTTTGTGTTGGAATGGTTCTTGATATATATATGTATATATATATATACATATATATATATATATATATATATATATATATATATATATATATATATATATATATATATATCCCTGGGGATAGGGGATTAAGAATACTTCCCACGCATTCCCTGCGTGTCGTAGAAGGCGACTAAAAGGGGAGGGAGCGGGTGGCTGGAAATCCTCCCCTCTCGGTTTTTTTTATTTTTTTATTTTTCCAAAAGAGGGAACAGAGAATTGGGCCAGGTGAGGGTATTCCCTCAAAGGCCCAGTCCTCTGTTCTTAACGCTACCTCGCTAATGCGGGAAATGGCGAATAGTTTGAAAGAAAAGAAAGATATATATATATATATATATATATATATATATATATATATATATATATATATATATATATATATATATAATTTGTTTATGGATGGGGTTGTTAGGGAGGTAAATGCAAGAGTTTTGGAAAGAGGGGCAAGTATGAAGTCTGTTGGGGATGAGAGAGCTTGGGAAGTGAGTCAGTTGTTGTTCGCTGATGATACAGCGCTGGTGGCTGATTCATGTGAGAAACTGCAGAAGCTGGTGACTGAGTTTGGAAAAGTGTGTGGAAGAAGAAAGTTAAGAGTAAATGTGAATAAGAGCAAGGTTATTAGGTACAGTAGGGTTGAGGGTCAAGTCAACTGGGAGGTGAGTTTGAATGGAGAAAAACTGGAGGAAGTGAAGTGTTTTAGATATCTGGGAGTGGATCTGGCAGCGGATGGAACCATGGAAGCGAAAGTGGATCATAGGGTGGGGGAGGGGGCGAAAATCCTGGGGGCCTTGAAGAATGTGTGGAAGTCGAGAACATTATCTCGGAAAGCAAAAATGGGTATGTTTGAAGGAATAGTGGTTCCAACAATGTTGTATGGTTGCGAGGCGCGGGCTATGGATAGAGTTGTGCGCAGGAGGATGGATGTGCTGGAAATGAGATGTTTGAGGACAATGTGTGGTGTGAGGTGGTTCGATCGAGTGAGTAACGTAAGGGTAAGAGAGATGTGTGGAAATAAAAAGAGCGTGGTTGAGAGAGCAGAAGAGGGTGTTTTGAAGTGGTTTGGGCACATGCAGAGGATGAGTGAGGAAAGA
The DNA here is from genome assembly GCF_036320965.1 of Panulirus ornatus. Classification (NCBI taxonomy): domain Eukaryota; kingdom Metazoa; phylum Arthropoda; class Malacostraca; order Decapoda; family Palinuridae; genus Panulirus; species Panulirus ornatus. The sequence continues at coordinate 488,075 of NC_092239.1, forward strand.
TTGACCAAGAGGATATATGTGTCGGAGGTGGAGGGAACGAGGAGAAGAGGGAGACCAAATTGGAGGTGGAAAGATGGAGTGAAAAAGATTTTGTGTGATCGGGGCCTGAACATGCAGGAGGGTGAAAGGAGGGCAAGGAATAGAGTGAATTGGAGCGATGTGGTATACCGGGGTTGACGTGCTGTCAGTGGATTGAATCAAGGCATGTGAAGCGTCTGGGGTAAACCATGGAAAGCTGTGTAGGTATGTATATTTGCGTGTGTGGACGTATGTATATACATGTGTATGGGGGGGGGGGTTGGGCCATTTCTTTCGTCTGTTTCCTTGCGCTACCTCGCAAACGAGGGAGACAGCGACAAAGTATAATAATAATAATAAAATATATATATATATATATATATATATATATATATATATATATATATATATATATATATATATATATATATATATATATAAATATGCCTAGCTGTATGAAGTAAAACCAGCATGATAGGAGATTTCATAATATGATAAAAACTACAAAACGAAGGATGAAATTGTTACGCTTCATAACGCCTTGGTTTGATCTAATCTGGAATACGCTGCTCAGTTCTGGTCATCTTACTTGATGAAAGTAAAAAGATTAGAATAAATCTGATGAAAGCCAGCAGAACTCATTCCATAGGTCACTTATATGCTTTACAATCAAGGATTGATCTTAGATTACGCTCTTTATTAAAGTGTAGACCCTAAGCCTGATCCCTTGCTTGAATGGCCGCAGAACAAGAACGGTTGAACCAAGGACTGGAAGAAAAGGTCGTCATGGAGAAAGACGAGATTAATACTTCAATTCTCGCAACAAAGACCTTTGGCATGCGTTTGGCCTAGACAGAAGCATCACCACATATGAGTCAATAATCTAACCAAGGAAAATCAGAAAAAAATTTCGTGAGTTATTCCAGTCAGCTTTGTTGAGGTGCCAATATTCACGTTTAGAGTTGCTGGAGGTGTAGAAAAAATACGTACATTAATGTGAGTGTGGTCTGTTGAACTACTAGGTCCAAGAATGTGTGGTTACAGATGAAAGGATCAGGGATGAAAAACAGATCCAAGATATTTGGAGAGTGGTCACAACGGTCAGGAATATGGGTAGAGTGGGAGATAATTTGCTCTATATCATTGAAAATAGAAAACGTGAGTACTTTAATCCCCAACATCAGTAAGGGAGGAATCAAACCATCCCCTATGGATAACGTTGAAATACCCCAAGTGAAAGATCTCTGCTTGTGGGTGAGATGATGCCACAGTCTCATAGTAAGATTTTAGACAGTCGAGAAAAGATATACAATTTGTAGAATTAGGAGAACAGTAGTCGAAAAGTATGGTAACTGGAAGACAGTTTCGAAGCATGCAACAAGTTTGTTGATGTTGAAATAAGCACAGATACCACGTTTGAACCGGAATCATGGATGGAGATTATAGTTGTATATGAAATAGGGGCTAGTGAGAACATCTTTCGACAGTTGGGTATCAGACAGAAGTAAGGTATTAGGAGAGGTACAAGGAAGATGAAGTTCAACAGGAGAGAGGTTACTAAAAGGAACACGAATGTTGTCACAGGGAATACAAAAAGAGGAAGGTCTATCAGAGAAGGGAAGGTCGTGGATGGGGCCGGTATTATTATTGTCAGAGCCCTCCCTTCTCACTGGCAGTAGGGTCATGCGGGAACTGGAGATTCTTAGCACCTCATGATGCAAGTAACTAGAGGCCATAGGTCTGTTGGGCATCATCATAATTACATCTAAAACGATTGTACAGACAGGAGATGGCAAAAGGACTTATGTGAAGAAAATAAGTGAGGTCTGAACAGATGTGTGGTGCTTACAAGGAGAAGTTGACAGGAATAGCACGTAATCACGTTAGGATGAGACGAAGGTAGACCACCAAACTTAACAAGCAGGGTTTAAGATGGTTCCGGGCACCAGTTTAACGTTCCTCATTCAGGACGGTAGTACCAAGCTGGGCGGGTGCTCTCAACAGCAAGCTACCTAATGGATTGCTCCAAAGGAAGGGGACAGGATATTATTCCTTGAGTTAGTTGGTTATTGAAATGGGCCGATACACTACCGCCTGAGTGCTTCCTCTCACTGGTAGCTGTCAAACAAAGTGTAGTCAAAGGAGTATATCTCAAATTTGCAGGTTCGTGGGAGGGGCCAGTATTACTCTACTACCTAAGCTCTCCGATTCATTGGTAGCAGAATTATTATATATGCAATTTTATATCAGAATATGTAATGTTCACAAGCAAATCAATCTAAACAATTTGATTGTCCATGATAACATAAACATACGGCCAACTTTACGTCTCCACACTTGTAACACCCTCCCACCCACCCGACAACCTCGCCACGAATGACAGTTAAGTGATGGTTAAGGTTGGACGTTGTAGGTGCCCCTTCCATGGTTAGAACCAAAGTTCCTCCCACTAGAATTTATTTTCAATAATCAAATATGAAGAATATATATATATATATATATATATATATATATATATATATATATATATATATATATATATATATATATATATATATATATACTGTATCACAAAATGTAATGATAATGATTATCAAGATAGCTAATAAGAATGTATTTAACCTACCGTGCTAACACCCGAAAGAGTAAAGAATTTTCAGGTCATTGTCACGACTAGTGCTTAACGGCCTTAAATACCCTGTCAGTTAATAGCCTTAAAACCCAAACGACGAACCATAGTTTGCTTCTACATCAATTATAGGCAACATATTTATACAACTATATTGTCTATAAAGTTGATATTAATCAAGACATCAATAATGAGAATAACTAACAAGGAAACACCTCCACTCACTTGTTTACTGTGTCTTGAAATCTTGTCGAGTGATTTACTCCATGCACCAAACTTGTATATCATTCCATCAACAAAGTGCTTATATAAAGTCATCACTTCTTTATCCAAGCAGATGATGTTAAAAATTTTCACCTTTATTTGCTCTTCTGCGACGAACACTTTTGATCTTTATGCCTTCAACAGCCGAATGTTTGCACTTTTTGAATGTCACTACAACCGATTAGTTGCTTAGGATTCTGATATTCACTAGTACGTAAACAGTTTCGATAACATATCACCGAGGTAACACTGATCAAAAACGCGCAAAGAATAAAAGAACTAATTATACAAACACAGACACACTGACTACATCCTTACAGCGCCAGCGCTCTGGGTAAACTGAAAGCCGGCAGGGCACAGTTGTGCCACCCGTACTAAGAAAATCGAGCCACCAGCTGAGCAACTCTAATGACTCGTTTGAAATTAAGTGATGCATAATAAAACCGACAGTAGACTTATGTAATTTATAAGCACGTTCCTATATGGAAACTCAGAGAGAAAAAACTTAATGATATGCACGTTCAGGTTTGAAAAACCCGAGTTAAAATTCAGTGCACATTAACATCATCTTTATATATATATATATATATATATATATATATATATATATATATATATATATATATATATATATATATACTTTATTGTTGCCTCTCTCGCTTTACCGTGGTAGCATTAGGAACAAAAGAAATATGGTTATATTTGTATCTGAAGATATTCTCTTACATTGTTTGATATGCTTTGACTCATACCCTGTATTGCATTAGTGCATCACGTGACTACTACATCTGTGAGTACGTTGTCACTCAATAAGTAATGTACCCACCACATATTTTGTTCATTGTAAACTTTATATTTGAATGTACTCCGACCCTTCTAATAGTACAGTATCCCATTGCCAATAACATCACTCACATTTCCGACGGAATAAGAGCCCTTAAGGTCCGTAGGCCCACCTGCCACTCTTCAATGTCACTGGATTGTTCCCACTGTATTCTCTAAACTTCTCGCTCCCTAAACTTTTATATGACCTTCACATAGACTATATTTATGTCAGCTGTACTGACTAAGTTCATGAGGACAGAACTTCTTTGTTTTGTGTAGCATGACAGTGGCCTCACTAACCATATGTTCCGGCAGTTTGGGTTAAGTGCCCACCACACCGCCTCATCCTGACTGGTCAAGGACGGGGAACTACGATACGTTTCAGCGGCAGACAAACGCTGTCTTTCGCAAATATCTCGTAAACGATTCATTGTATCATTATATTTCAGGACACGATCTTTAACACCCGGGCCAAATGTATGGCTGACATACCACATTGTTATATGTGTTATGTGAGGAGTTTACTTGTGAAAAAAAATACAAAGCCGAGTAGTCATATTGACGCTTTCGAAGAAAAGTGTGGCCCCCCCCAACACCCTCCCAGTTCCCCCCTTCTCGCCCTCGTTATCCCTCCTCTTCTCTCCCTAACTCCTCCTCACCCAACCTTGTGTCCCTCCCTATTTTCCCATAACTTTAGTATATAATTGTAGTAGAATGTTATGTAGGTGTATATGTATAGGTATGATTATTAACTAACAGTATGGTACAATTCCATAGACGTAAGACGTATTTCACGTTGATAATTACTGTACAACTGCATATTTACATACATGTAGTATGTAGAAGATCGATTTTACAGTCCTTATGGTCAACCAAATGAACACGATGTACTGCCATTACCTGTGGTCTGGACCTTCTAGGAAATGTTATTGCTGTTATTAGTACAAACTGCGTACTTATCATAAACTGTTAACCTAGTCCAGTTAATATACTGTCAGTTTGTTGATTGGTCTCTTTCATATTTATATTATCACGAAATTATAATCTGCATATATTTTCGGCATTCATTTCTCCATGATAATCACCCTGGTTGGTCTTGGCTGGGTAGCACAGGTATGAGCCGTCAACAAAGCCTTCGTCCGTGCCACCTGCACCACTAAAAATCGCTCCCCTTCACCAGGTGGTACCTGACGGCTGTACGTGGTGTTGCTTGGAGCCTGTGTGGTATCTACCCACTCCCTACTGTGGCCCATCCTGGTGGTAAACCACGTCTCATCCACATATACCACCTTCCTTCCCTCCTCTCGGTGGCGCTGTACAGCCCGGAGAGCGTCAATCCGACGATACACAACGTCCAGCGATTCCCTCACATACATCTTTCGCTGTGACAGTCTGTGTTGAAATCCCATGGTGTGCAGGATCCGCCAAACTGTTGTGTCAGAGGTATCCTTCGGGAGGATACCATGTGTTTTCAGGTCCGCTGATATGACTGTGTTCAATATTGTTTTTCCGAAAACTTCTTGTGGATGTGGCGCCGTATTGCACCGACAATAAAGTTATCATAAACAGCCGATGTAGGTGGTGGTGATGCCGGTGTGGAAGGGGAGGCTGTGGTGGTGGTGTTGACTATGCTCTTCACTCTTGACACAGTCATGTCCACGATGTGCGCAACTCGCTCGTAAGGCTTGTGTGTATAAAAATTAATGATATGTTACACATTTCGTCTCACCTCATTATGATGATTAATATGACATTGCAACACAATACAGCCTGCTTTACTTTCATATTTCATATGTATATAAATGTAATAATGTATGTTCGAACCAGAATATATTGTCTACGCACCTATTCAATCTTATGTACGTTCTACCGCGGGTGCATTCACGTTTGTACAACGTGACAAGACGAAGAACAAACACTGTCCTGCATCCACGGGGGCAGAAGGACAACATTGTTGGTGATGATGACCGCGCGCGCCTCGGCAGTCGCTAGAGTTGTAGCCTCGGGATGGGGGTACCTCATACCTCAGAGAGGGGGAGGGGATATGGGGGACTGTGGATATTGTATTAAAGCATATATTTCTTATTTAAAGACGTAAAGAACACATGAAGTAACCATAAACGATTTCATTTGGTAGTCCAAAACCAAAACTGATTTCATCCTTCTGGTCGCCGTCGACACGTCGGTTATTAACAACGGGATTACCTGTTGCTTTCATGGTCGTTTGACGCACTCTGGTTTTCATGTCCACACACAATAACTGCATTACATATTATTACTAATGTATGATACGTATATACATACTGTCATACCTATCATTTATGTACGTAATTAGAATACGACAAAATCAAATATAGACAATGGATGGTGCAAATATTGGGGTGAAGACGGAAATGTGGAGGAAGATACTGCGATATTGTGGTGGGGTGGGGGGGGGGGGGTGGTCTGGGGGGGTGTTCAAGGTGTTGAGGGAGGGTTAGACGAGTACCCCACACTCGTCCGATTCTCTATAACGCCTCCAATATGATGACTGGCGTAGGCTTAATATCACTCAGTAAACTCCTCACATAGCACATATAGCAATGTGGTATGTCAGCCTTAAATTAGGCCCGGGTGTTAAGGATAGTGTGCTGAAATATCATAGTGATACAACCATTCGTTTAGCAGAAATTTGTGAAAACCCGCGTTTGTCCGCCGCTGAAATGTATAGTAGGTGTGATGTAGGTAGGAGCGTAGGTACGGTGTATGTTGGGATGTAGTTGAAGGTGAAGGCGGAAGTGTCGGTAGGAGTGTGGCAGTGGGGATGTAGATCGAAGGTATAGTTAAGGGATGTAAATGGAATCTGTAGATGGGGTCGAGGTAGTGGTGTAGGTGGTGTGTAGACTGGGTCAGCAGTATTGAAGTGTGAGACGATAAACAGCGTGACACAACAAGAGGGGAGGATGGAGACTGATGAGCCTGGAGTGTTGGCAGAAAGAGGTAATGAAACAAGTCATGAAAAGTATAATAAAGCACACGAAGGTAAATGAATCGAACAGATAAATGAGGCAAGATGAGAAGTTAAGATATGGAATGTTAGAGGGAATTCGGTGTAGGGAGAGTGAAGATTGCTGGAGCACAACTAAATGGATGAAGTATGGCAAAGGAGATAGAGAGAATAGAACATTGTAACATTTGTGGAAATATGGCAAGAGGATCAAAAAGAGAGGAAAGAGTCTGAGAGGGAATCAGATGAACTAAGAGAGATAAAAAGAGGATCAAAGAAAGAAAATAGGCATAACATAGATGATATTCCTATGTCTCTCTCTCTTTTCTTACTGAATGTTAAGAAGTCATTATTAGTGAGTGTACTGCCGATCCAACGCTGTGAACAACACACCCAGCAACAGCACAGGCCTAGGAATTTGACCACAGTCAGTGTAGGTTTTGCTGCTGCCCAGACACAGCTCTAGAGCAGCTCAGGTTCTGTTGGACATATGAAATAAACTGTGCACAAATTTCTCAAGGTATCCCGCAGGAAATGCTATAATGTTGCATAAAATGTTAAAGAGATCATTTTACATCTTTTATTTTATCAGTATCTGACATGGAATGGGATGAAACATAAAGCGGGGTGTGAGAAAAAGAAAAGTATAAATCAATTAAAGCTTCTCAGTTGCTTGCAGACCTAATTCTTAAAGGTAGAATGGTTGTTGGGAGAGAAAAAGACGAGAGAAGGAGGAGAATTCCATAGCTTTGTACTTCAAAGAAAGGTGGTATCATGATGCTCAATCCTTGTGTGGTTGGTCTCCACATGGGAACTACTGGAAGCAGCTACTGAGTGCACGATGCGGATCCAAATCTTAGTTGGTTTACAAAATGAAAACTTCTCATGAAATCAGTGGTTGAAAATACCTGCAGAACAAAGAAAAGACAAGAACATTTAGGCAGACGGAAGAAGATGACTGAAATGAATTGTTGGAAGAAGAGTTAACAAAGCGGAAGGCTTTTGATGCCACCCCAGATATACTCAATCACTGGGAGAATGAGATCCCTCTAGATATGGAATAGCTGCTGACTAAAAAAAAGGCACCTATGCAACACTCCCATCTTTTAGGACGCACATTTTGTGATATTCGTTGTATGGGTTTCCAGGACAAAGTAAAGAATAATTTTCCGTCAAACACATTTACATTTATGCCGGGTTGTACTATGGTTGTCTGAAATTTAATAGTAGGGTAAGAGTGAAATTAAAGAAGAGATATAGGAAGAAATTGCGTTTGCATCGTTGAATTCAATCATGTTACTGCTTTCCTACTTAGAGATGTTGCACAAATCTGAACTAAGAGAAGTATCTTAAGTGCAAGAAAAAGGACAAGTATTGAAATGTGAAGGGAAGGGAAAGTGAGATGAAGGACATGGGGCGGAATCATCGGCATAAGATTTTATGGGGTTCAAGAATGAAGAAAAATTATTATGGAGAGAAAGAGGAAGATAGAAGATAGAACAGAATCCTGAGGGACGTCAATGTTGACAGGATAAGTAGAAACTAGTCTATCAACGACTGAACTAGAAGATTAGGTCTAATGACTCGGATTATTCTATTCATCATAGTGATGTTAAAACCATATTCACATCCATCATATCTATTCTGAAATGTGCTGGAAAATGCTGAGGCCTTCACTAAGAAGGCAAGCCAGCCTGGACATGCTGCTAATTTCAAATAAAAGGTTGATAATCTCGAGCCATAGCTTGTTGTCTGTGTCGTCCGCGGGAGTCTCATTTCTTTCCGAGCAAATTTCACCAGTATGGATTCAACCATAATGATTGCTTACGTTGTGCAACAATATGGAAACATGAAATTACATGAAATCTCCTTAAGGATGAATTATATGTCACATGAGTAGCTAGCTTACCTTATTGTGGTGTGACTGACCTAATGACTTAGCTCTTATCAAATCATATTTTATAAAAAAGATCTAGTCACGTCTCAAAAACTTACCAACAAACAAGTTTTAACATTTACAAAAACTGTCAAACATTGATTTCAATTCAACAAAGTGTAAGGAACAATTCGTAAAGATGCAGCAAACGTCATCTTTCATATCCTTTGTTACATGGACACATATAACTGTTTTTCATTAATAACTAATGTTTACTGTCACTACACCGGTCTCCACCTGACACTGCTCTGATACCATGATTAAGTTCATGATGAGGGCTAAGTATTCTAAAGAGGTAATTAGGCACTCAGTACGATAATTAAGGTATGAATATGCATGCGTAAAGTACCCTCTTGTGGCAGATTAAGGTACGCTCGTTGAGAGGATATGTGAGACTGACGAGCACCTGGTCTCATTTACGAATGTGTAGGAACGTGGGAGATCACACTAGCTTTTCTACCCCGGTAGTACACGCACACACACACACACACACACACGCACACTCCTCCATGGGGTAGGACGTGTGTCACTGGCGCTCCCGGGTCGTCAGAGATCAACTGTCTTAGAATGTGAAAAGAAATAGAGCCTTTTAGGGATAGATCTAAACAAACCCTGCAAGAGATGCCACACCTTACTCTTAATAGCAAGATACCTGAAATTTTAAGTTTGTATCCACTTTTTGCATCTAGTCGGTAAAACTTACCATGTGAAACTATGCAATGTATGCAATGAAGTACAAATTGTAATATCTTATGTAATATCAACCCATTGGGGCCTGACCAAGACCCTTTGTGACCTTTGTAATCCTTTTGCACTACCGCTCACAGGATGAGCATGGGGTGCACAATATATTTGCCGGGGTTACCGGCACAAATCAATCAACCACTCTCCATTCCCTCTTCAGGTGGATACTTGGATTATGCTTTACTGATTCACCATCTTCATATAGGCTGTCTACTTTCAAGTAATTTATTTGTGAATGAGATATATATATCAAATAACCTTACCAGTGAACTAGCGAACCAGTGACTCGATTTATCTGGGAGCCTGTGTCGGAGCTGCGGTCGCCGAATTTAAACACCGTGACTGACATTCCCCGACCAATGAAGTAGCGAAACAGCAACTCAGTGACAATATTATCGAATGTGTAAAGGGTTATAGGTGTGATCACCCAGCAGTGTAAACACCTTGACATTTGATAGATACCAGCACCAGCACGGTCCTTACCAAGATACCCCTATTACCTTCCTTTGCCCCAGAGCCCACTGACCTATGTCCATGACCATAGTTACCTTGTACCAACAGTGCAGTGCGGACGAATACAAGGATATTCCTAAACCTACTCCTATAAATGTCATAAACAATGCGTGAACAAGTGCACAGATATACAAACAAATGGCTTAGTTTTCCCTTGGTTTTTGTATGTCAATTATTATTTTACTCAAACGCAACAAACGTGACAGTAGCATATCTTAATGATCTCTATCAATACGTAATATGCACCGTGTTAACCATAATGATATTGCTATTCAACTAATGTATAACTTTTCATCACTTTATGTTCAATTAATCACTAAATACATAATGAAGAAGCGATAGAATTTGATACTTGCTGTGCCGTGTAGATATAGCTCGCTCATGTGCTTATATCAAGCATAGAACTATCCGGCCCCATCTTGATATTAAGCTTTTTGGTGACTGATTAAGTATTTACTGTTATGATACTGAGTTTTGTACTTTCTCAGCTGTATATTTTCAGACGAATGGCTGGTTGAATTCACTAAACCGTTATCTATCTTATTACTATACTTATACACACACACACACACACACACACACACACACACACACACACAGATACACACACACACACACACACACACACACATACATATACACTCACTCATATTGAGACAAATCTAAGGTATATATGCAAGGTTAAGAGATGAGGCAACATATAAAACACTTTCTATATCTCACAATTGCTAATCACAAAATGGTAATCACACATACATACATACGGAAAATAAAACTGCACTAACATATATATACTCATTATATAACTGTACTAACATATACATAGGCATCATATAACTGTACTAACATATACATAGGCATTATATAACTGTACTAACATGTACATACGCATTATATAACTGTACTAACATATACATACGCATTATAAAACTGCACTAACATATACATATGCATTATATAACTGTACTAAGAGAAATTTATGCACACGTGTTGTACACCTTTTAGTCAAACGTCAACATATCTAACCACACCAGATCAACCCCACTTAGCAGTGGGTCCGACAGCCACGGAACTAACCAGAGGAGCTGTCATTAAGGTGCCTTGTTTAAATGTCAACTGGTGGCCACCGCAACACCGCCCTTAACTCCTCTGACATTAGCCTCAACAAATAACACACTGCACTCAACAAACCACCACACACTACATATACCGCACCTTACACTACAATCATCACATCACCCACTGCATTGAGCACACCTCGCATTTCACCCAATATAACACACTACACTCAACACGTTTCATCCTACCCCAACATACATCATCCCACATTACACTCACCATTCATCACACTATTCAGCCCAAAGCACTCTGAAGACAGCACACGCAATATCTTCGATAAAGCCAAAGTTCTGTGGTTGTTGCTACTGAAAACAACAGAGTTTTAGAATTGACGGAAATCTATTTTCTTTGCTCGAGCCACGTTATATGTAAAGTGATAGACTTATTCTGCGTAAGAAAAGTTGTCACAGTTGTCAAGGTTTTCTCAAATATGTGTTCCTACTTTCGATATGTAAAATTCTTGTTCCACTGGGTAACCTGTAGTTCAGTAGGAACTGGAGAGCAACGCTGATCCCAGTCCATGTTTCCTCTGTGTTCCAGGAGGTTAATTCTGCCTTTAATGTTTCCTTGAGGCATATTTTGCTGTTCAATTGCTTACCATATTATTTCTATCGCTGTTTTTCACACACAATCTGGCGATATTGTACAAGTAATCTGATAAGATTTTATTAGCAGTCTAACAAGGTTTTGCAAAAACCCCAACAAAGTTTCAGTGATAATCTAACAAAAGTTTCACTAGTAATCTAAGAAGGTTTCATCAGTAATCTGAAAGGGCTTGTTAGTAATCTAACAAGATGTCAGAGGGAATCTAACAATGATTTATTATTCGTCTACCAAGGTTTCAATAATAAGACGAAAATAAGATTTTCTCACTTTTCTGTTTAATTCTAAAATAATACCAGCAAGCGTGTTTGATAAACAATTACATTTCTGAAAGTACGGTAATGTTTCACTGATTGTACTTTACCTCTTACTCACCTTTATCGGCAGCTTCAAGGTTTCATCATTTTTAGTTTTCATTTTTTGAAATTATGAAGGGAAAGAATAACTACATGAAGACATATATCGAAATAATCCCCTCTTTGCGCATGCGTTGGCCAGCGTCAACAAGACCAAAATAAGTAAGTTGTTAACCTTTGTTTTTTTCACTGTTGAGGTCAGAATAGGTTATCTCCCGATCGGATTAAGTTATGCTAGATTTAGAGGGTCAGAATGGCGTTTGGGTAGAGTTGGCTGCTTTGACCAACTCCACAGTTTCCCAGTACTTCTCAACCCTCTCCAGTTTATCCTCTTTCTTCCCCCCCCCCCCCCCCTTTGTTTTTGTTTTATCAGCTTGTACTATAGACAAACAGCAATTTTAATAATTGATATCACTATGTATCTTTTGTGAGGAGAAATACATTTTCCTGATCCGTTACCATTTTCGCTGGATTAAACTTTACCAGTGAGATTAAATATTTCATTTTTAGATCACCAGAAGATATTTACTAGAATCTCCATGACCGTAACACACCTTTATTAGGATGTCATTCAGTCCAAAATCAAAGTGACTCAAGGAAACAAAATGATAGACAGAAAGATAAAGAAACCAAAAAAATAAAAAAATAAACAATAAAAAATGATAATAAACCACATATGTGTACAGAGAGGCAGCTCACCCTAGCACACAACTCCATGGTTTGCCATAAGAGCTTCATATGGCCTGGATCAGCCCTCTGTCAGTACCTTGCCACCGCATACCATGTTGATCCAGTTCTTTCTATCTAATAAAGGCCACTCACCTCCCTAAATGTTCAAGTCTCGTCATGCAAAGGCTTCCGTCCCCGACCTGCCTGCAAGTTGTAATGTCGCGAGCGAACTCACCTTCCGAGAGACTGTATCATCGTCAGCAGACAGAAAGTTGCACAGCTTTAGGATCTCATCGTCCCCATAGGAGCCCACGATATCCTCCTCCCACGGGGAGCATAGCCTTGCAGCCGTAGGAGCCCCATAAAATGGACCTTGGGTCTGCATGACTAATCATGCACTATCGTTAGTATTATAAAACTCAAAACCTCTTTCAAAAGGAGGTCCTGGGGCTATTAGCCTAGGACTCCTTATCTAAGGGTTCCTACATCTTCATGGCTGCCTACACTTAGTAGCAATATTGGATGGACTCCTTTCAAGGGAGTTCTTTAAAGACGCCGTACTCGCTTGAACTGATGAAGATACAAGGACGGAGCTGTAACTGTTTGCACACCCAAGCACTACTAGTTAGGTACACCAGCCTACGTCAGCCATACCCTGTGTCTCCCTAATGACAAGTATTCTTCTCATCTCCCGTGTCCAGGTGTGAAGCCATGACAGTCGAGAGTCATAGTAATACCACAGTCAACAGTTGTTGTATAGCGCCATGAATTTTACATGACACGTTCCTACTGCCAAGTTCCCTAGGACGTCTTCCTTCAGGTTTACTCTGATAGTTTATAAGTTATTGCAGATAATTTATATCTACCCTAAATCTTATAGTCTGGTATTGTGATTCAAAGTGTAGGTCTAGTGAGGAATGTGTACGTTGTGCGGATCTGTATATTGGACTTATGTCCCCTCCATCACTGGCAACACTGCTTTCTGTTAACCCTACCAAAGTCCACCAAAAAAGAATCTTTTGTTTACTTGGCAATGACTAGGCAAGCTCTTGTCTTGTGTAATCAATAGCTAATGGTTGTTTGATATGAATGACAATGGGCTAGTAATTAATGAACTCAGAACGGGTCAGCGCTAAATACGTGGCGTGCCTCGTGCCAAAGACCTAGCGACCTGTACGAGTTCAGCGAGCCTAGTTCCAGGTTCAGAGTCATAAAGGGTTGTGATCCGGATAGTATAGCTTCACGACGCTGTGGAGAGAGTGAAGCTGGGGGGCAATGATAATGGTGATGTATGCTGCGGGTCTTGGTCAAGAACGACAGAAAACTTTGTGACTTGTTCACCTCACATGGGCTACTTACTCATCCCTCCCCTATTCTTATATCCATTACGTGTCCCCTATCCCTCCATCTATCCTTTCTTCCACCCTCTTTCTATCCCTCCCTCCTATCCATCCCTAATGTAGTCCCCCACACATGAAGTTGGTTTCATTCACTCAGTTATCCGAAGCTTACCAAGATGCTCCTTTAACCAGGTAAGACGGTAGGTGTGAATTAGGTTTGTGTATATAAAGTGTACAATATATCGTCTATATAATCTTTTGCAACTCCTAGAGCGATTTTTGAAAACTTTAGGGTTATGACTTTGACGGTTGATATTAGTAAAGTATTTAGGAAAAGAGAACAGAGGCAGAAAACAGGTACAAAAACGAATTTTCATGGAGAAAAAATACCTTGTTAAGGTCATCATGGACATGATTTTAGCTGATTTATGTGACCGGTCGACCGGTTGGTAAGAACGTGCTTCACTGTTATGACCATCCACCGCCTGTTATACTGTTCATAATATCATGTTACAGCCTTTGGCAGTTACACTCTCTTCATGTCATATTACAGCCTCTAGCTGCTACATCACATCATGGTACAGCCTCTAGCTGCTACATTACATCATGGTACAGCCTCTAGCTGCTACATTACATCATGGTACAGCCTCTAGCTGCTACATCACATCATGGTACAGCCTCTAGCTGCTACACTGTCCATCACATCATGTTAAAGTCTCTGATTGCTACACTGTCCATCACATCATGTTAATCCTTGGTTGATACAGTGTCCAGCACATAATGATACGTCATATGGCTGTTGCGTTGTCCATCACATCATGTCACAGTCTTTGGCTGTTACAACGTCCTTCGCATCATGTTACATACCTTACATCCGGTAAAGGATATAAAACCTCTACAAACAAACAACACGAGACAAAGTCACTGTAAATTGTTGTTATCCTGATGAGCTCAACAGTCATAACGTCCCTCACCTGACGTCTGTTTCCTTTATGCAAAATAACATCATTCTAAAATCTAATTTTCTTATAAGTATTTCCATGATATTTCAGCTCTGTATCTATCAACACGTACATTATGCATGCATAGATATCAGTTCAGTAAGATGTTGAGAAATATAAAGGAATATTTTTCAGGAGCGAGTTTGCAGTTAGAGACTCCACCGTCCTCTCTGGCACAAGTGTTGCCCTTCCGCTCAACCGTGGGACCGGTAGCAATCCTCCCAGAGGCACTGCCTCCGGGGTAAGGCCACACGTTAGGCTCAAAGAAGGAGGTGCAGAAGCAGAGGGAGGAGAAGGAAGCGGAGAGAACACCTGTAGAGAGGAGGAGGGAGACTCAACTGGTAAGGGAGTGAGATGTACCCTTGACCTACTGAGGACACCAGGGAGTACAGAAGTAGAAATGTTAATTATTGAGGACACCAGTGAGTAGAGAGGGAGCATAGTAGGAAGTGAGGACACCAGGGAGTAGAGAGGGAGCATAGTAGGAAGTGAGGACACCAGGGAGTAGAGAGGGAGCATAGTAGGAACTGAGGACACCAGGGAGTAGAGAGGGAGCATAGTAGGAACTGAGGACACCAGGGAGTAGAGAGGGAGCATAGTAGGAACTGAAGACACCAGGGAGTAGAGAGGGAGCATAGTAGGAACTAAGGACACCAGGGAGTAGAGAGGGAGCATAGTAGGAACTGAGGACACCAGGGAGTAGAGAGGGAGCATAGTAGGAACTGAGGACACCAGGGAGTAGAGAGGGAGCATAGTAGGAACTAAGGACACCAGGGAGTAGAGAGGGAGCATAGTAGGAACTGAGGACACCAGAGAGTAGAGAGGGAGCATAGTAGGAACTAAGGACACCAGGGAGTAGAGAGGGAGCATAGTAGGAACTGAGGACACCAGAGAGTAGAGAGGGAGCATAGTAGGAACTAAGGACACCAGGGAGTAGAGAGGGAGCATAGTAGGAACTGAGGACACCAGGGAGTAGAGAGGGAGCATAGTAGGAACTAAGGACACCAGGGAGTAGAGAGGGAGCATAGTAGGAACTGAGGACACCAGGGAGTAGAGAGGGAGCATAGTAGGAACTGAGGACACTAGGGAGTAGAGAGGGAGCATGGTAGGAACTGAGGACACCAGGGAGTAGAGAAGGAGCATAGTAGGAACTGAGGACACCAGGGAGTAGAGAGGGAGCATAGTAGGAACTGAGGACACCAGGGAGTAGAGAGGGAGCATGGTAGGAACTGAGGACACCAGGGAGTAGAGAGGGAGCATAGTAGGAACTGAGGACACAAGGAAGTAGAGAGGTAACTTGGTGGGAATTGAGGACACTAGGGAGTACAGATGGAGTACGGTAAATATTGAGCACATTAGGGAGTACAGAGGAAGTATGGAAAAAATTGAGGGCACCAGGGAGTACAGAGGAATATGAGAAGTACTAAGGAAGTTAGGGAGCACATATTGAAAATGACAAGTAATGAGACCTAGAGGATGACACATCTACACAACATTTACACTGCCATACGCTTCTTTCCTACAGCAACCCTTCTTATTACATATTGTTTGCAAGAGCCATCATCCAGTATTCCTCGAAACTGAAAGCTGTCTTGTATGATGGGGGGGGGGGGGGGTCATTGTACTCATTTGTCTTCTCTCTCCTTTCTTGCTGTCATGTATCCCTTTGGAGAAAACGGGGGAAATCTCTCAAGTGAATTTTGCCTGCATTACAGCAATAACGTAAGTGCATTTTCCTTAATACAGTCCATGAAATCTAGGTCTTTCACAGTCATCACTATTCCATCTACATTTGTAAACATTATCTTTAGTCTGATGTTTCTATCATTTAACATTTCTGAGGTGCTGACGAGGGTATTCTGTCCTCTTATCTTGCTTGCCATCTCCCGTTTTTAGCCCTCTGACTGATTTCTTCTTCTTTTTCTCCTCTCTCTCTCTCTCTCTCTCTCTCTCTCTCTCTCTCTCTCTCTCTCTCTCTCTCTCTCTTAGGTCTATCGCTTCTAAGGAAGTCTCCACCGAATTCCTTCATGTCTTTAAGTTTCTTAGTCTCCTTAGGTACCTCCTGGCTACATGGCTTTAATGAAAATATAATTATTACTTGTCGTCGTCTACCGCTTATCCTAATTTCTTTAATAGCAGCGAATACTGTGGTTAGCATGTCAGTGGTTTCCAACATTCTAATATGGGATACCATTGTCTGGTCAATCATACGACTTTTCCTCCACTTGTATTGCTTAACGGTATGATGATTATGTTACATAGAAGTGAGTCAAGCAGAAAAATTAAATCGATTAGGAATACCGCATGGTACATATGTAGGTAGAAAATTAACTTGATAAGGGAATGATAGTGAAAGAATTCAATGAGTTACCTGACAGTGAAGGAGGAGTGGATCTGAGAGTGAGAATACGAGTAACCAGACTTGTGGGAGTAAAGAGCCAGGGGGCGAGGAAAAAGGATTTTGTCGCCACGGCCCACGGGAAGCATCGTCATAAACTGCAAGTCAGAGAAATTAATCGACACTCCCATTAGTGAAGTCCCACCATTCAAATATATCAGTTCCCTCCGCTGGTTCTGTCGGTGATTGGTAGCTGAAGGATGCACTGCTGTGAATATTGGGAAGTGAAATCTACTTCACAATGGAGCTGTAGTTCATGTTTAGCTATTGCATGGAGTTTTCGTTAAAAGGACCCTGAATCATCCGAATTCTCTTGAAAATTATATATAGCTGAAAGACAAATACGATCAAGAATTTCTAGATTATCAAAATTCCTAGATAATCAATAGTTCTAGATAATCAGTAGTTTTAGACAAGCTTAGATGACTGCAGTGCGGTAGCTCTGATACTCAAACTTAAGTAGACTTGGCTTTCCGAAGCTCCGTCATAAACAGGTTCTGAGCGAGAGAAGGAAGTTGGCAACCGGAACCCATTGCCAGACGCGCCATGCCCTACGCTACAACTTGACCAATGTCTCGCGTCTCGTTGAGCATCATAGGAAGCACGGGGGCATGGTGAATATATTGGGTCTCGTGAAGCACCACAGGCTACACGAAAAAATGACGAATATCTCGTTTCTCGTAGATCACCACGAGTTGCATGAGGGAATGGTGATCTCGCGTCTCGTAGAGCACCATCGTCTGCACGAGAGCTTGACAAATGTGTTGTGTCTCGTGGAGCACTAGGGGCTGCTCGAGAGCATATCTTCAACAGTGCTCCGCCGTCCTCCTGACACTCACAGGTGATGCGCTTCCTGTTCCTCTCCTCTGGTCTCGGGACCTCTAGTGTCGCCTCTTTTCTTATTCTTTCATTCATCCTTTATTCCTTTGCTCTGTTTTTATGTCCCTTCTGTTGAGAGGGCGGAACACATTGTTCTCTCTCTCTCTCTCTCTCTCTCTCTCTCTCTCTCTCTCTCTCTCTCTCTCTCTCTCTCTCTCTCTCTCTCTCTCTCTTTTATAGATGTAAGCCACTTCGTTTTTGCCAGTGTCAACCTGGAATTTCGCGGGTTTGTACCAGGTTCCATCACTCTAAGAGACTTTCTTGTTTAGAGTTGTTAGATGTCATAAAAGCTAAGACTCCTTAAGAATGTTCTTTGCATAAGACGTTACGGGAATGAACAGATTGAATTTCCAGCAAAGTTTTGGGAAGACTAGACCATTCGCTGGCGAGCGCTGGCATCTCCGGCTCATTTTGCTCATCATCATTTGTGTTGATCTTCCTCTGGCTTGGTTCTTCATGTCTTGTCTTCTGCTTAGGTTTCTCTTCTTAGTTGTTTTCATATTTTGTAAAAGTTCTTTACTTTTCTACAAAACTGTTCTCATCTACTTCTTTTGCTTCTGATTCTTGTAATGTTCTTTGAAATTCTGTTCCTCATCCTTCTTCATTGTTTTTTTTCTGATACCATCTTCTCTGTTATTCTTATTCCCTCCGTCACTACTCCATGTCTTACTCATTTTTATGTTCCTCCTTTCATTCCTCTCTCCTCTTTATTCCAAACCTCCACCTTTCTTCCACTCTCGATCGATCTTTGCCTTACTTATCTTAAATGTGGTTTTTTCCTGTCTCTTATGTATCTTTCTACTCATATCATATCATATCAGCATCTTAAAGATGCTCTGTTGCTGTGACTCCTTTCGACTGCTAATCATTTCCAATATCCAGTTATCTTGTCTTGCTCTCGCATCTCTCATCCTCCAAATCCTTACCACCTCTGTCTAGTGCGTTATTGACCTCAGTGTCTTCCGCGTTTTCATGCGTTAGTCATCACTTGATCTATACATCACTGTCTCATTTCCCATTTTCTCCTGTCGATAGTTTTCTCATTTCTTTACCATATTCTTCTCACCGTCACAATCTGTTCCTAATATCTAATTTTGATATGTGCTGCTGGTTGTTGTATTTTGTTTATTTACTATTTGACTTTATTCTGGGATTAAGATTCTTCTTGTTTGCGAGTCTCTCTCTCTCTCTCTCTCTCTCTCTCTCTCTCTCTCTCTCTCTCTCTCTCTCTCTCTCTCTCTCTCTCTCTCTCTCTCTCTCTCTCTCTCTCTCTCTCTCTCTCTATCTATCTATCTATCTATCTCTATCTCTCTCTCCCACTCTCTAAGCCAGCCTCTGGACCCAGAGTTACCAAGTGAGTGTGGAGTTTTGGGATGTAAACACAAGGAAACAAAATGGGCAGGAGTATATGGTAAGGAAAGATGGTATGAGGGTACATTGTGCACTGTGAGACCCAGGTACACTATAGCTACCTACAATACGGTAGGAGTTAACTAGGTATAGTGTGTGGACGAGGTACGGTGTGTGGGTCAGGTAGGTGTGCGGGCCAGGTAAAATGTGTGGGCCAGAATAGTGTGGGGACCAGGTAACTGTGGGGGGGCCAGGTACAGTGTGGAGCCCAAATACAATATGGGGACTAGGTACAGTGCAGGGGTGGGGGTGGGGGTCAGGTACAGTCTGGAGGGCAGGTACAGTGTGAAGGCCACGTACGGTGCGGAGCCAGGTACATCGTGCGGAATGGCAGCGCAGAGGGAAATGACCCTCTTTGTAATGTTAATGAAGCTTTGTGTTGAGGCTTCGTGATACGCGTAGAAGTTTTTATATTATCACTAGCAATACAAGCGGCCCAAAGAATAACACAGATATAACTCTACGAACACCAGTAAGGCTCATGCGGTATGTTATCAAGAAAAAAGAATGACGGTAACAGCAGGTTATCAGTCACTATTTCGGCCAACGTAGTCGCTGGCCCTTCCTACGAGCAAATACAATATGAAGTGGTGCTAGCAATACCGAGATGAGCGCTCCTGGACGACAACATCCGATATCAACATGTACATCAACTTTTGTACAAAATCGTTATAGAGTAAGAGCTATGGTTGCATGAGCATCACTGTACAACACAGATCACCACTACCACTTATAAACAGACTTTACAATATCAATAACAACCTTCAGAATGAGATTTACAAAGATTACCAGCGTCATCACTGTACGACATATGCTAACAGAAGCAACGACACCTGAACAAGACATCTATTGACAGCCAGAACAATAGTGGGCGACAGATACTGACAGTATCAATAACACCAGCAGCCCTGCATGAAGTCTTTGATAAGAACACTTCACGAACGACTTCGATCATCAGCCACCGGTAATAGACTTTTCGTTTGTGTGTTAAGCTCGTAACAACTGTTTATACTTGGTATGAAACGAGAGAATCCAGCACAACATATGACAGTTTCCTGTCTCTCCCGGGGGAGACATCCAGCACCTCCTGTGATGTGTGCTGTGCGGTGGTGAGGTGGAGGAGGGCAGTGTGCGCTCGTGGGCTGCAGTAACACCCATATCTCCACTACATGTTCTCCCTTGGCTACTGTTTGATTGCCGTAGAGAGGCGGCCGTAATATGGCCTTGTGGAGCTCGTACAAATCTAAGTGAACTGGAATGATAGCATTATTAGTTTCAGTACATGCAGACGTCATCGCTGTCGAGAGTTTTTACTTACAAGATAATAACCCCTTCATGATCTGCTGTCATGAAGGAAAAATAAGTGCTAATGGATTGGAAGCTGATATGCAAATTACTTCAGCATATAGTAACAGTGATTTGCATCTATAATTCACTGTTGTTCTTGCTTAATGAAACTAATGAAGGCTTGGCTTGTGCTGGGGCCTGACTCATGACCACTTGAACACTTTTTACGACTTGATTTAATGTCAGTGGCTTGCTGTCTTGCTCTGACCTAGGATGAGACTTGTGATGTCCTGTGTGATGACCCATGTCATGATTCGAGTGGTGACCTGTTATAATGACCCGTGTAGTGACCTCTTAATCATGACCCTTGTCATGACTTGTGTGAGAATCTGTATGATATATCGTAATATGTGTGATATGAAGACATTATGATGGCGAGTGTGCTCATCTGTTATAACATGTTTGACCTTTGTGGTGTGTTCCATGATTACCTGCTTGATGATGTTTATGATAAGGTATGTGATGATTTTTTTGTATATTTCATCGATGACCTGTTTGATGTGCATGTTGTGTTGTAAGGTGACCTATATAGCAACATCAGTAATGACCTATGCGGTGACGTTTGGAATAACCTTGGTAGAGTCGTCTGGCGAACTGTTTGTTTACCTTTGTGATGACATTTGACTTGTACCTGCCTGCGAAATAGCCTATGTGATGACTTGTGTATGTTGACCTGCTGGTGACTTGTTTGATGAACTTTGAAATAATCTATGTGCGGTGACCTGTGTGATACCTGTATGGATGACAAGTGTGATCACGAAAGCGATGATGTGTGATGACCTGTACGGTGAGCTGTATCTTAACTAGTGTGATATTACATTATCAAACGTTTGTATTAATTTGAGGGATGATATATGAGGCGATCTGTGTTATGACCTGTGGTGACCTGCTTATCTGATCAGTGTTTGCGTCAGTGTAGATGACCTCCGGTGGTCATCTCTTCGCGGATCGTTAGGTAATCTTTTGGGGAATTTGCAGAACTCAATGATTAGGGTCTTTGTCTTTAGGTCAACCGTCACGGGTAAACAAAGTCATAACCACAAGTATTTAAGATCCAGATGTTAATTATGAAGAGGGTTTGTAATGGTCAATCCCATCGTAGGGAAGGAAAATCTTTTACAAATGATAACATCGCTTGATACTTTCAATTAGTATGGCAATTATAGCTTCATGGGTCAAGGAAATGACTTTTTGTTGCTGAATGGTAAAAAGGTTGGGTATAGTGCTTGAGCGATTGAATCCGAGTCTTTGAGAAAATGCCTCAGTATTTGTCAGAAACTATTGCTATATGTAGACTTAAGGCGAGAAAGTTATTGTACATAACGATGAAGGAAGGAGAGGAAAGAGGGAATAAACTCGTCTTTGTTTATCACTGTCAAGATACTACAGACAGACACACACATAAAGGCTGGTTGGAGTGGCCTTCGTGTCTTTCCCAACCTATTCTACTCGACTATAGACAAATGAAGGGCAGAAAGAACACCATGCCTTCTCATGTCTGTGTTACCGTACCAGAGAATTATAGAGAGAAAAACAGGGAGGAGCAAGGTGACCTTCAACTTCTGCTCGTCTGTGCTAGCGTGCCACAGGGTCCAGCCAGAAGGATCCGGGGACGGTGACGTGCTGTGTGGTGAGGGTAAACAGCGCGTGAGAAGGGGACCCGGGTGTGTGTCACATTGACTTCGACGTGAGAAAATGCAAACATAATGCTTTGTGGGGTTCTTAGATTCAGAGACATGAGAAACGCGAGACAACTACTGGCGAGGACGTACTGCATGGGGTCACACAAGACCACTACTGGCGAGGGCGGGTTGCCATGGGTAACCCATCTCTCTGGGTGAATATCTTCCCATCTACTCATATATTTACCTGCCTACTCATATATTTACCTGCACATAAATACCAAACTCCCTACCCACCCACTTAACTATCCTGGAATCTACCTGCCTACTTACCCACCTTTCTATCAACCTACCCATTAAACCATCCACGTACTTACATATCCACTGATCTCTTCAACAAAAGCAAGAAATATCTATACAATCAAACAGAGTACTAAAATATTGTGAAAGACTGGTTTGATGACTGAGTAATTATGTTACTAGAATTAATGCAGGAGGAGATGGAAATCTTGTGTAGAGCTAGGTTGACATGAGAGTTCCTACATCTTGGCGAACTTATATCAGCTGAAATTATACCCTTAAAACGTTTTGAAGTTCCATCGAATATCACCCCCATGACAAACAAAATGAAGGTACTAGCCATCATCACCAGATCAGTTTATAGCAGGTCTTAGCAGTAACAGAGGCCTAATAGATTACTTTCGAAATTTGTACCTTGTGTGACTACAATCTCTTCTATCACCTTCAAACATCAAGCGTATGGCAACTGTGGCACTCTTTTGTCACAGACATCTACGTCCAGCCTAGCTGCCAGTTGATGTGCTTGGGGGTCTGGGAGTGTTATGGGTTAAGGTTTCTCCCATATTACACCCACGCTAAACTGTCACCATCATTTGCTGACTGGTCTACCACCCACTGATCTCCTTCACTGGAGAGTAAATTCTAGAACAAGTTTCCTACACATCTGACACACTCAACACAAGGTGCCATTGTTATAAGCTTGCAATATATAGGAATTTCAATGAAACAGACACCACTATCATCCAAGAGTAACTACAAATAGATTGTTCCCACGCATGATTAACACATTCTTGACCTGAATCTTACTGATATGGCTGACCACTACCTATCACGCAAGCCTCCACCTTCCTCCCTCCTCTCAGACGAAATAATCATATATGAGTGTTGTGGCTTCCCGCTCCTCTTATCTCCCAACACGAACTGGAAGACATCAAAACTCATTGGCCACTCTCTGACTCAGCGAAAAAAAATTTCAGGCGGTGGAATGAGTTAACAAGTGAAAATGATGCTGAAATCACGCGGGAGAAGTATCATGAAACCTGCAGCCAGACGACGGTAACTCTACACCGGCTGACGCTCCCTGGATAACCGGCCGCATTATGCGACTTGTGCAGCACCAAAATCGAGTATTCAACATTCGCAAGAACGACCTCTATAATTTGATTTGCAACAAAGTGCAACGCAAAGTACGACCCACGAAGAAGGACTTCTGCCCAAACAAGGTGCAGTATCTAAAGCAGGCCAACATAGGTCAGTGGTGTGATAGAATAAAAGAACTCACTGGCTATGACAAACGAATGGCTCTCCCCTTTCCTTTGTGTGGACCAATCTAGCAATGAGGAGGCCGCACATCAAATTAACAAGCATTTTGCCCATATTTGCCAACGATTATCACAAGTTGATATCAGTTCCCTCTCAACATATCTACCAACCCTATCCCTTCCGGGCACACCAAAGGATTATCAAGTTGCTTCAGCACCTTAAAACCAAACGCTCAACCTTACCATGGATCTTCCGATGAAACAATGCAAGGAATTTTTCAGTGAATTAGTCACACCGCTTATTTCCACAGCTAACGTTTCACTCAAACAATCTGAATGCCTCTCATCTTGGGAGACGGTATATGCCACTCCAATACCCAAATCCATGAACACATGCGCAGCCGTGCAAGTGAACAACTCAATTTTCTGTTGGTTAGGCTATGTTTTCTAATATCTGTAACACATCAGCTGTGTATTTTCAGCCGAATGGCCATTCAATGAACTGTTGTTTATCTATCTATTTATTTCAATCATATGAAAAAGCGACCTCCCTACCCATGATATACTGTGTACTACAGTGCACCAAGATGGTGCTGCTCCTCTGCTTCCTCATCCTTATCACTGACGCTCTGAAGGAGGCAAACTATCATTGGAAGTACGTGAACGATTCCACCTTTGGTATCACTATCAAAAGGATGATGGCAACAGTAAACACAATCAGACCCATTGTTTCAGTGGTAAATGTTTTTTCAAGTGACATTCAAGCTGATTGTTTACTTGTATACTTCATGACAGTGTAAGTTTTTCATTATGTTTATACATTTGATTAGCAGATATGTGCGGTGTCGTATAGGTACACACAAAAATGCACATGGCAGGGTACGTGCGCACGAACACAGAATCAATATGCTTACTTTCGATAGCAGTGATCGGTAGTGAAATGAACTATGGCCATGAACACTGTAGACACTTACCGAAGGAATAGAACGTAAAACATTTGGCTCTACAGCTGCGGTGTATGAACAAATATCTATTATGCTATAGACCGGAAGGTTCACTGTGTCAACCACTCATGATTACTCTTAGGTCTCACTATCTCCGTCTTTCCAGCTTGTGATCGACAAGCTCAGATAGCAATAGCAAGCCATAAACTCCTCAGGAAGAGACGAATGCCATCTTGTCGGATTGACAAGTAATTATCCTCAGGCACGTTTCACTCCAGGGTTCCGTGGGAAAGCCCACCAAAAAAGTTTCTGATGAAGGCACTCGCTAGAGACATTATTAGAGCATTGGTCTGCCGTGTAACAAGCCATACTTGGGGGTCAGAAGTTGTGCTTTTCACCATAACATGCATCTACAAGAGCCGCTACCCAATCAACAGTCAACTTATGATCCTCCCGATGCCACCTGCTGCATTAGTCGTCGTTTTCTGTTAGTATTCATACTTTTTGCACCCAAGTTTAATTTCTTTAAGAGGCAGGATTGTTATCTTTGTGAATTAGCTTGGAGAAGTAAGCTCAGCAATACTGACTTGTATGGAAGGGTGATGAGTTACATATGTGTATCATCCCATGTAAATCTAAGTGCTGTTTCTCCATAATCCCCAATCCTATGTACGATCATGTGCCCTGCTATATTTGCGTTGGATGTTTGTACTGACAGCTTCAGAACTGATCAGCATGGTATAAGGAGACACAATATGGCTCGTCCTGATTCAAGAAGCCTCATCATGGCTTAGAATGACACAGGCAGCTACAGCATCGCTCATAGTGACACTGAGGACTTCAGGCTGGTTAACTATGACACAAGAAACCTCAAGTAGGCTTAGCATGACACAGGCAGCCATAGCATGTGCCCTGACGCCGTCATGCATCACCATCCTCACGCATGACTACGTCAGATCAGTCAAGAAATCGTGTCCTTCCCTGACCTTTTGTCACATCACTTTTCTTGAGCCTCACCTTCAGGAGTCTTATCTGTTTCTCAGTAGTAGATTTCAGTTATCATAATTCTTTTTCGCCGTTATTTTCTCTTCAATCTCGTGTTTTTCTTGGTACAACTTACTTTCGTCTTTCTTGTGATTCACATGCAAACTTCTTTACGATATTACAAATTAAAGATCATGTTATAAGTTCTCCATAAAGGCGTCTTCCCGGCCATGGGGGCCAAAGTTTTCGGGCCCTTCGTGGTCCACTAGTGAGCTACAGAGGAAATCAAACCCAGTGGTGATAATTAGCGAGCTGTTGAAGCATTAAAGTACTGGGGTAGTCCTCCCCAGTCTGAGGGAGGGGGTCATCACTCAGACCGGCCAGGCGGCTTCTTTGGTCTCGCTCACCAGTGATGGCCGACGCTCCGGCGTTCCTCGTGTTGTGTGCTATTAAGCCAGTCATTGAAGGATATAGAGCATACGCTATTAAGCCTGATTACTGGCAGGGAGAGTATACCTTTACTTTGAGTTTTACACCATTCCACAGGCTGTGTTGTTCACACACACGTGACACACAAGGGCTATTATAGATGTCTTACAAACAGATGAGGTCAAGATGCTACCAGTGCTGTTTCTTGACGGTTTTTAATAGGTAAAGGTTGTTGTTGTTGTTGTTGTTGTTGTTGTGAACGGTCTGCAGCAGAATAAAGGCTTGCACAGGCCCCTCTTCTTCTGGTAAACGGTGTTCAGCATCAACAAAAGGTGCTGTTGCTGTAGTTAGTGCTCGACACACGTGATCATTGTTGTCAGTGACAATCATGGTCTAAAAGATATCCAGAGACATAATAATCATCCGGTACATTGTACACTGTTGATTCTCTTCGAATAAGAATTAGTTTTAAGCTGTTAATATTTTCCTCCATTGTTGGTTCTTATTCATTTAATTTTCAGTAGTCTGTCAGTTCAATATACCAGGAAATGAGGGAGGGGTAAATTTGCCAGAAGTAGGAAGGCCAAATGAAGAGGAATATATTAGTATGATGTGTGCAGTGACTTGCAGTGATCGAGCTCCACAGTGGTATATGGTGATCGAGCCTCCAGCAGTGATACGTGGTGATCGATCCTCCAGCAGTGATTTGTAGAGACTAAGCCTCTTGCAGTAATTTGTAATGATCGAGTCTTCAGCATTGATGTGTGGTGAATGAGACTCCACCAGCGATAGGTGGTGACCAGGTCTCCATCAGCAGTGTGTGGTGATCGAGCCTCTGACAGTGAAGTGTGCTGAGGGAGCGTTGATGCATGGTGATGTATACAGGGGAACTTATTAGCAAGTTTTAAAAAAGTAGCAGGAAGCTTATAATACTGGGATTGCTGCCAGATGTGACGTCGATCCTCTACCCTCAGCACGATGCTAGGGATAAACAGAAGTATCGAAGCTCTCTATAGGGAAGAGGATAGAGTGGGACCATCTTAGTCATGATAGATCTACTTACAATAGAGATGGTCTTTACTTAAATGGAATAGGGAAAGCCCGCTTTGGCAGAGTATTAGATGAGAACTTTAGGCCTTCTTTCAATAGAGATGAACTAATCAGGAGAGCAAATGACGGTCGAGTTAGCTGTTGGGGGGTCGTTGCGGGGGAATCTAAGTATGAAAGGGATCTGAGAGACAAGACGTTCAGTTTGACAACTATAAAGATAGCAGTATAAGATGGATGGGACCTTGGCGGTAGGGATCATCGGGGAGTAGCGGTAACCTCCCAAGCAGAGAAATTAGCAAAGGAAGGCAGTATAAGTAGCGGGTTAGCACAGCTATAGGTCAACTCTCAGGTAACCTCTAGGACCAAGGCTGGTAAGGTCCTGTGTGGGGAGTCAGAGTAAGGCGGCGAACCCAAAGCAGATGGAGAACCATCTGTCTCTCGCTGCTGCACTCACAGACATTAACAGTGATAATACAAACACGCAGACCGACAGTAAAGAAGGCAAATTCAGTCAAGAAATTAATTCCAGGGAAAGAAGTTGAATATACACAAATGCCTGGAGCATCATTACGGCACGCGGTGAACTTATATCCTCTGCAGTCACCGAAAAACCGAACATTGCAATCTGAGAAACGTGGGTAAACTCTGAAAATAAACACTTAATAGTCGAGTTAGCAATACCTTAATGCAAACTATCTACAAAAGATCGCTTATACATGGTAGGTGGTGGAGTTTTGATACACGTTGATAACAGTCTAAGTACTATGAAGATAAGCAAAGTAGAAACACAAACTTACAACTCTCTTTATATTGTCATTACCGACAAGTTCAAAAGTAACTACGTCTTGGTGTTATACAAACCTCCTGAGCAGAAAGAAGACGACGATAAGGTGCTATACAATGAAATCAAAACTATAGTAAACAGTAAAGAGATTATGATAGTAGGAGACTCAGCAGTCCAAACATACACTGGAACATGTTAACTGGTGACCGAGAGGGAACGAGACTAACGGAACTGATTGCAGACACTTTTCTGGAACAGTTGATTAGAAAAACAGCCAGAGGTAAAAACATTCACAATCTTGTCCTCACCAGTGACAAACTTAATCAACTCTTGCGAATTAGGTGAGAGTTTGTCAAACAGCGATCACAGTTTGATTACATTAGAGATAAATTTGAATTATGAAATAAATGACAACAAACTCTTTATCCCAGATTACAGACGAGGAAATTTTGAAATGAATAGACATGAAATTCGCAGCACCAATTGGACAAAACTTCTTGACGTTTATACAGTAGAGGAAATGTGGAATACTTTCTAAAAAAACACGTTACTCAAAACCGAAAACAAACATACTCTACGAATTACGAAGAAAACTTGCAATATTTCAAAACCATCATGGATGAATAGGAGAATAGAAGGACTAATTTGCCAAAAGAAGAAAACATATAAGAAATTCAAATCAATGGGAACCGATGAAAATCGCTAGGAATTAATCACAATCCAAAGATAATGTAGGATGGTCATAAGACAGAGCAAACGCGACGAAGAAAAAAGAATTGAAAGTTAAGAATAATCCTAAGGAACCTTCAAATATATAAGACAAAGGAAAACAGTAAAAGAAGAAATTGGACCATTATGAAATGAACATGAAATACTAACTACTGACAAGGAAATGACTACCATACTAAATTATTCTTTTAACTCCGTATTCACATTTGAAGAAACATCTCGAATACCACAACCAATGAAAAAGTTTCAAGGATCTGTTGAAGGCCAGATAAATAAAGAGATCTGAAGTACGAAAAAACTTGGATAATTAAATCCTAACAAATCCAACGGCCCAGATAACTTAGCTTCAAGATTTTTAAAGGACGTCAGGAGACAGCTGATATACCTCATATCAAAAATATTCAACAAATCTCTATCGGATGGTCAGGTGCCAACTGACTGGAAACTAGCAAATGTTACTCCTATATATAAAAAAGGGGACAAAAAGTGTGCCTTGAACTAACGCTCAATCAGCCTTATGTCAGTGTTAGTAAAACGATGGAAGAAATAATACGAGATAAAATCGTCACGTCTCTAGAAGATTACAAAATTATACCGGACAACCAACACGGTTTCCGTAATAGAATATCTTGCCTGACAAATTTGCTAGAATTTCTTAATACTATTTACCAGAACTGGGAAGAAAAATTACCGTCTGACGTAGTATACTTAGATTTGCAAAGGGCTTTCGATAAAGTTCCTCACAAGAGAATTTTACATAGACTCGAAGCACACGGAAACGGCGAAGAACTCTGTACATGGATCAGAGACTGGATTACGGAAGAAAGCAGCGTGCAGTATTAAACGGCAAAGCCTCAGATTGGCTAGAGGTAACGAATGGTGTGCCACAGGGGGCGGTCCTAGGCTCAATTCGTTTCATAACATACATTGATGACCTAGAACTCGGTCACATATATAAGATCTCCACATTTGCTGACGAAACTAAACTAGAGCTGTAGAGCTGTAAACAGGCGGGACTGCGAAATTATTCAAAAAATCTTAACTTACTAGCAGAGTGATCAGACAGATGGCAAATTATGATTAATGTAGACAAGTGTAAAGTTATGCACTTTGGAGATAAAAATATACGTTAAGACTGCAAACTATTCGGAAACTCTCTAGCTAAGGTAAATGAAGAAAAGGACCTTGGAGTTGTCATTAGCAACAATCTGAAGTACACTAAACAGTTTCAAGCAGCAAATTAAAAAGGCAACCAAATGTTAGGTTTCATAGCCAGGAACATAGATTGCAAGACGTCAGAAACAATTCTCACACTTTACGATTCTCTAGTAAGACTACACCTTGAATTTACAGTTCAGTTTTGGTCCCCACACTATAAAAGACGGGGGAAAATTAGAGCAAGTACAAAGACGCGCGACAAAATTGATCTCATCCCTTAGAAATCTGGCATACGAAGAGAGGGTAAAACATGTAGTACTGACGTGGGAAAAAGCTTATTTTCCTATAGGTGTGTTGAGCACTGGATAAGTTACCGTCTGACGCAGTGAATGTACTCGACACTTCATTGGCTGATGATTATACGAGTGCAGGTTCGACAAATTTCCTAATGGAATAAGCCCCAGACACAGAATACTGGGAAAGATCAACATTAACAGCAAATCAAAATTTAGCATCACTCCTTTAGAACTAGGTAACAGTAAATAAATTTTTTGACCGTGAAGTATCCTGGAAAAATGCTAAAGATTTGACACTGGGGAATGATTGACATATTGATTCAGTAAAGTTTTCAGTCACAGAAGCAATTAGTCAACTGACTGCCTTGTAAATTTAGCTGAGTAAAGGCAAATATATATATATTCCTTCAAGACAGACCACATTCATATAGTGCTGACGCTGCTGAGCTATTACGGTGTGGAGTTGAAGAAGAATACGATAATACTATGATAAGAGGTGATCGATTAGCGAAGTCTTTCAAGTCGTCAGTTTCAGTGACCTCATGCAGCATCATACAAAAACAGAGGACAAAGCAAACGGCTAACTAACAATCTCGACCAACGGCACAGAAGATGTGACTTTAAAGGCTTTTTGATATCACGATCGTGTAATCATCTATAGACGTTCAGAGGAGAGAATGATCCTATCACCTGAACAATATAGACAATAGTATCACCACTGTCTTTGAAACATTCATATGAAAGAAAAGTGGAGCATCAACTAGAATTAAGCGAGACCACCTCACACTCCGTGGGTGCTAGGAACCAACTTTTCTACATCATCAAAACAACATTTTAATAACTAAAAACACTTACCTTCGCTCGCGAAATTATGCGTTTTTCTTTGCAATATCACTCAACATCAACTCCACCATGGACATAAAACTTATCTTCATTACACCCCCGATAAACCTAAATTCATAACCGTATCTTCGCTACAACCTCGATAAAATTAAATTCACTTCATCCTCGGTAAACGCATTTTCATTTCACCTTTGACTGAACGCTCGATGTCACTGGCATTTGAATTGACCATCATGACCATCGACATCTTTCAATTTTACCTTGACCCTTATGAGTCAGGTTAGATCTTTCTTCAATACATTATCAACACCACTGGTGAGCTTTGACTTAACCCTTACATTTCAGGCCAAAGGTACATTACCTTGTCAATACGCCCGCGCAACTAGTGACCTTTGATTAGTTCCTTACAGGTCAGGTAGGAGGCATTTTTACCACACCTTTGGCAACAATGCACCATCACCATTACCACAATCTCGACTCCACTGACATCTTCATTAAATGCTGGCACTTTGCCTGTAATTGCGTGTCAAATCATAGGCACGGCGAAGGTGCCGGCTACTGGAAAGAATTACAATATGTTGTCTCCTACAGAAAAGCAAAATATTTCCGAGAAGCAACAAGTAGTCTAGTGGAGTTAAAGACAACAACCAGATCTATCGGGAATTCTAGTGGAAAAGGTGATCCAAGATCCAGTACAGAGCTGGTGGTGGTGCAGAAATGATTTAAGATGAAGAGGTGTAGGAGTTATGTAGGAGACAACACTGAGTGGATGGTGGTGTAGAGGTTATTCAAGAGGCAACACAGAGTGGGTGGAGGTGCAGAGGTGATGCAAGAGGCAACACAAAGTGGGTGGAGGTGTAGATGTAATGAAAGAGACAACACGCAGTGGGTGGTGATGTAGAAGTTATATAAGAGGGAACACAAAATGGATGCTGGATGCAGAGATGGTCGAAGAGGCAACACAAAGTGGGTGGTAGTGTAGAAATGGTGCAAGAGGTATCATAGGTGGTGTGCCACGCGCACAGCTCGCTCCACACGTTCCCTGGCGCGTGTCAGTTCAGCCCACTAGACATCGTAACTCTTGCCTGGCTTCATTGGAGAGCCAGAAACTGCAGATTCAAGGCCCCTTGTGCTGAACGAGAACTAATTTTACAGCACACCCACCTGAAGCTTTCCTTGTTTCATCTGACAGCTTAATGTGCCATATTACCGTCATATGTCTGTAGTAGTCGGATATTCACCCCGTGGTAGACCACGCGTCAGGGGGTGTGTGCGCGCGCGTGCGACGACTCCGCAGCGGATGTGGTGGCGCGCGCGGTGATTCCCAACGCTACGAAGGTGCAGGTGCTGGAGGAAGGCTATCATATCCTCTCTAACGTGAACACCGAGGATTCCTCAATCCTAGGCTCAAGATACGCACCTTCTGTACAAAGCGTCGACAATAGTGCTTTCGAGGCTGGGAAGAGTTAACTTTGTCTCTATATGTCGAAGATCTGTGACGTAACTCGAGCTAGCTTTGAAGGGGTTAACTATACATTACGAAACGTCCTATACGATTCTAAGAAGTACAGGATATCCGCCTTCGTTCTGCCTCGCGAGTTCTTCCCACAATTTTCTGGGCAACTCGAGGATTACTTCTTCCCTCAGCTCGTGCTCCTTCCCCGTCACGTTTCTCTTTGTTGTTCTTTTTCCGTCAATGTTGATCCTGTTCTTGTTGGTTTTGCTACCGTACCCGAGGCAAAAGTTTTTTTCAGGTACTCTCAGGTGAGGGAGTTTCTCGGTGTTCCTTTGGAGAACAGCAGAACTCTGAAGCAGCCACACGTATTGTGGCAAGCATTGTTCTGGAAATTTCTCAACCAGCGGTTCGAGTGTTACTGTTTACTGTTATTGTTTACAGTTCCTTATTTGCCAATTTGATTCTCGATGGTTCTCTCTCCTACAAACATTTTCACATTTTTAAGGTAGAGTTGGGATTTTGCTGGTTCCTTTTCGTTTTGTTGCTGAAGCTGTACCACTTAACTTCTCTCCCGTTTTTATTTTCTTTTTAATTTTACAGTCACTGTCGGGTTTGTTTTACTAACATTTTTCTTATTTTTTGATGCTTTAGTTAAAAGAAATCCTTGTATATTGTTTCTCTCATTCTAACTGTTTCAAAATCAGAGCATCAAAACCTTCAGGTAATCAGAGCATCCAAAACCTTAAATCAATCAGAACATCCAAAAGCCTAAAGAAATTAGAAACATCCAAAACCTTAAAGTAATCAGAGCATACGGGACCTTAAAGTAATTAAAGTATATCCAAAACCTTAAAGTAATCGGAACAATATCTTCAGTCTTTCGCAACGAAGGCCTGGCGCTGACTTCGGCTGAGGTGAACTTCTCTCCAGAATTATGTACATAATATCCTTTACATCTTTTTCTTTTGCTTCATCACTTTTCTCCTCCGCCTCTTTTTTCTCTTCATTCTTTTTTGTCTTTCCTTCCTTCATGCATTCATCACAAAGATATCTAATGGGTATCATTTTCTTCTGACAAGTATGTCAGCGAATAAAAGAATAAAAGTTCTTACCGGGTATCAACTGTGGTCCGTCAGTGAGGAGAGGATGTAAGGACTGGCCGTGTTTCTCGGGTCAACTGAGTCTCCTGCTGCTGCTGCTTCTGCGTACCTTGGCAGACGTTAGTGGCAACAATGATTAGAATAATGATAATAGTAATAGCAGCAATAAGTGGTAGAAAGTTTCTGAGTCATGAAAGATATGGAATCAGATTAACAAGATCAGTGAAAATGAAGACGAACACCGTCAACTCTAGGCTCATGTTTTGAAGAGAAAGTTCACAGGAAATTGAGCAGTTTTTATTCACAGACAATACACTGAGACGAACAATCCACTAGTATATTCTTTCCTATCTTACTAATGTCTGGTCATCACCTTTGAAAGATTCTGGGGTCATGTGTGGTTGCCCATGACATACCCAAGGCTTTTGACAGGGTGTGGCATCGGGGTCTCATCTCCAAGCTACCCTCTTTTGGCTTCCCTCCCTCAACCTTACTCCTTCATATCTAGCTTCCTCAACCACACTCCTTTTATTACCACACATCTCTTTTACCCTTTCATTACATACTCGACCAAACCACCTCACGCCACATTATCCTAAAACATTTCATTTCCAGCACATCCACCCTCCTCCTTATAACCCTATCTATAATCTGCGCCTCACAACCGCATAATACTGTTGGAACTACTATTCCTTCAAACGTGCCCATTTTTGGACTCCGAGATAAAGTTCTCTTTCTACACATTTTTCATTGCTCCCAAAACCTTCGTCCCCTCCACCACCCTGTAACTCACTTCCACCTCCATTGTTCCATTCGTTGCTAAGTCCATTCCCAGATATTTAGAACATTATACTTCCTCCAATTTTTTCCCTATTCAAACTCATATCCCATTCTAACTTGTCCCTCAACCCCGCTGAACCTAATAACCTTGCTCTTATCTACATCTACTCTCAACTTTCTCCTTTTCCCACACTTTTCCAAACTCAGTCACCAACTTCTGCAGTTTCTCACTCGAATTAGCCACCAGTTCTGTATCATCGGCGAACAACAATTTATTCACTTCCCAGGCCCTTTCATCCCTAACATACTGCATACTCGCCCCTCCCTCGAAAACTCTTACATTTACCTCCCTAACCACCCCATCCATAAAAAAATTAAACAATCATGGGGACATCACACACCCCTGCCACAGACAAACCTTCACTAGTAAAAAGTCACTCTCCTTTCTTCCTAGTCTTACAAATGCCTTAAACCATTGAAAAAAAACTTTTCATCGCTTCTAGCAACTTACTTCCCATACCAAATACTCTTAAGACCCTCCATAAAGCATCTCTATCCACCCTATCATATGCCTTCTCCAGATCCATAAATGCCACATACAAACCCATCTGCTTCTCTAAGTACTTCTCACATACATTCTTCAAAGCAAACACCTGATCCACACATGCTCTACCTCTTCTGATACCTCACTGTTCCTCCCCAATCTGATGCCCTGTACATGCCTTCACCCTCTCAATCCACAGGCACTTCACCATGATCCATACATTCAGTGAATATCCTTCCCAATCGATTAACAATACAATCACCTCCTTTCTTAATCATTTCAT
Organism: Panulirus ornatus; assembly: GCF_036320965.1. Classification (NCBI taxonomy): domain Eukaryota; kingdom Metazoa; phylum Arthropoda; class Malacostraca; order Decapoda; family Palinuridae; genus Panulirus; species Panulirus ornatus. The sequence goes on from NC_092239.1 coordinate 523,676, forward strand.
CTGCAATACCAACCAAACCCGTCGCCTTGCCGGATTTCATCTTCCGTAAGGCTTTCACCACCTCTTCTCTCTTAATCAAACCACTTTCCCTGTATCTCACTTCGCACCCCACCCTGACCAAAACACCCAACTTCTGCCACTCTATCATCAGGCACATTCAACAGACCTTCAGAATACTTACTCCATCTCCTCCTCATTTCATCACTAACTGTTATCATTTCTCCCCTTACTCCCTAAACTGATGTTTCCATTTGCTCTCTTTTCTAACGCACGTTATTTACCTCCTTCCAAAACATCTTTTTATTTTTCCTAAAGTTTAATGATATTCGCTCAACCCAACACTTATTTGCCCTTTTTTTCAACTCTTGCATCTTCCTCTTGACCTCCTGCCGCTTTTTCTTAGACGTCTCCCGGTCATTTGCACTCCTTTCTTGCAAGTATGGTCCAAATGCCTCTCTTCTCTCTTTCACTAACAGCTTTACTCTTTCATCCCACCACTCACTACCTTTTCTAATCTGCCCATCTCCCACCTTTCTCATGCCACATGCATCTCTCGCACATGCCATCACTGTTTCCCTAAATACATCTCATTTCTCATCCACTCCCCTAATATCCTTTGCTCTTACCTTTTGCCATTCTACACTCAGTCTTCCTTACACATGTCTCTTTTTCAAGTTCACTTACTCTCACCACTCTCGTTTCCCCGACATTTTCTCTTCGTTTTTGAAAACCTCTAAAAATCCGCACCTTCGCCTCCACGAGATAGTGATCAGACATCCCACCAACTGCCTCTCTGAAGACATTAACCTCCATAAGTCTATCTTTTACGCGCCTACCAATCAACACGTAATATAATAATGCCATTTAACCACATTTCCCACTCACATACGTATAACTGTGTATATCTCCTTTTAAACCATATATTTCCAATCACCAGTTCTTATAGTGTTTTGCATATATATATATATATATATATCTTTTTTTTTTTTTTTTTTATACTTTGTCGCTGTCTCCCGCGTTTGCGAGGTAGCGCAAGGAAACAGACGAAAGAAATGGCTCAACCCACCCCCATACACATGTATAAACATACGTCCACACACGCAAATATACATACCTACACAGCTTTCCATGGTTTACCCCAGACGCTTCACATGCCCTGATTCAATCCACTGACAGCACGTCAACCCCAGTATACCACATCGATCCAATTCACTCTATTCCTTGCCCTCCTTTCACCCTCCTGCATGTTCAGGCCCCGATCACACAAAATCTTTTTCACTCCATCTTTCCACCTCCAATTTGGTCTCCCACTTCTCCTCGTTCCCTCCACCTCCGACACATATATCCTCTTGGTCAATTTTTCCTCACTCATTCTCTCCATGTGCCCAAACCATTTCAAAACACCCTCTTCTGCTCTCTCAACAACGCTCTTTTTATTTCCACACATCTCTCTTACCCTTACGTTACTTACTCGATCAAACCACCTCACACCACACATTGTCCTCAAACATCTCATTTCCAGCACATCCATCCTCCTGCGCACAACTCTATCCATAGCCCACGCCTCGCAACCATACAACATTGTTGGAACCACTATTCCTTCAAACATACCCATTTTTGCTTTCCGAGATAATGTTCTCGACTTCCACACATTCTTCAAGGCTCCCATGATTTTCGCCCCCTTCCCCACCCTATGATCCACTTCCGCTTCCATGGTTCCATCCGCTGCCAGATCCACTCCCAGATATCTAAAACACTTTACTTCCTCCAGTTTTTCTCCATTCAAACTTACCTCCCAATTGACTTGACCCTCAACCCTACTGTACCTAATAGCCTTGCTCTTATTCACATTTACTCTTAACTTTCCTCTTTCACACACTTTACCAAACTCAGTCACCAGCTTCTGCAGTTTCTCACATGAATCAGCCACCAGCGCTGTATCATCAGCGAACAACAACTGACTCACTTCCCAAGCTCTCTCATCCACAACAGACTTCATACTTGCCCCTCTTTCCAAAACTCTTGCATTCACCTCCCTAACAACCCCATCCATAAACAAATTAAACATCTATGGAGACATCACACACCCCTGCCGCAAATCTACATTCACCGAGAACCAATCACTTTCCTCTCTTCCTACACGCACACATGCCTTACATCCTCGATAAAAACTTTTCACTGCTTCTAACAACTTGCCTCCCACACCATATATTCTTAATACCTTCCACAGAGCATCTCTATCAACTCTATCATATGCCTTCTCCAGATCCATAAATGCTACATACAAATCCATTTGCTTTTCTAAGTATTTCTCACATACATTCTTCAAAGCAAACACCTGATCCACACATCCTCTACCACTTCTGAAACCACACTGCTCTTCCCCAATCTGATGCTCTGTACATGCCTTCACCCTCTCAATCAATACCCTAACATATAATTTACCAGGAATACTCAACAAACTTATACGTCTGAAATTTGAGCACTCACTCTTATCCCCTTTGCCTTTGTACAATGGCACTATGCACGCATTCCGCCAATCCTCAGGCACCTCACCATGAGTCATACATACATTAGATAACCTTACCAACCAGTCAATAATACAGTCACCCCCTTTTTTAATAAATTCCACTGCAATACCATCCAAACCTGCTGCCTTGCCGGCTTTCATCTTCCGCAAAGCTTTTACTACCTCTTCTCTGTTTCCCAAATCATTTTCCCTAACCCTCTCACTTTGCACACCACCTCGACCAAAACAATCTACATCTGCCACTCTATCATCAAACACATTCAACAAACCTTCAAAATACTCACTCCATCTCTTTCTCACATCACCACTACTTGTTATCACCTCCCCATATATATATATATATATATATATATATATATATATATATATATATATATATATATATATATATATATATATATATATATATATATATATATATATATTTTTTTTTTTTTTTTTTTTTTTTTTTTTACCTCGTCGCTGTCTCCCGCGTTTGCGAGGTAGCGCAAGGAAACAGACAAAAGAAATGGCCCAACCCCCCCCATACACATGTACATACACACGTCCACACACGCAAATATACATACCCACCCAGCTTTCCATGGTTTACCCCGGACGCTTCACATGCCTTGATTCAATCCACTGACAGCACGTCAACCCCTGTATACCACATCGCTCCAATTCACTCTATTCCTTGCCCTCCTTTCACCCTCCTGCATGTTCAGGCCCCGATCACACAAAATCCTTTTCACTCCATCTTTCCACCTCCAATTTGGTCTCCCTCTTCTCCTCGTTCCCTCCACCTCCGACACATATATCCTCTTGGTCAATCTTTCCTCACTCATTCTCTCCATGTGCCCAAACCACTTCAAAACACCCTCTTCTGCTCTCTCAACCACGCTCTTTTTATTTCCACACATCTCTCTTACCCTTACGTTACTTACTCGATCAAACCACCTCACACCACACATTGTCCTCAAACATCTCATTTCCAGCACATCCATCCTCCTGCGCACAACTCTATCCATAGCCCACGCCTCGCAACCATACAACATTGTTGGAACCACTATTCCTTCAAACATACCCATTTTTGCTTTCCGGGATAATGTTCTCGACTTCCACACATTTTTCAAGGCTCCCAAAATTTTCGCCCCCTCCCCCACCCTATGATTCACTTCCGCTTCCATGGTTCCATCCGCTGACAGATCCACTCCCAGATATCTAAAACACTTCACTTCCTCCAGTTTTTCTCCATTCAAACTCACCTCCCAATTGACTTGACCCTCAACCCTACTGTACCTAATGACCTTGCTCTTATTCACATTTACTCTTAACTTTCTTCTTCCACACACTTTACCAAACTCAGTCACCAGCTTCTGCAGTTTCTCACATGAATCCGCCACCAGCGCTGTATCATCAGCGAACAACAACTGACTCACTTCCCAAGCTCTCTCATCCACAACAGACTTCATACTTGCCCCTCTTTCCAAAACTCTTGCATTCACCTCCCTAACAACCCCATCCATAAACAAATTAAACAACCATGGAGACATCACACACCCCTGCCGCAAACCTACATTCACTGAGAACCAATCACTTTCCTCTCTTCCTACAAGTACACATGCCTTACATCCTCGATAAAAACTTTTCACTGCTTCTAACAACTTTCCTCCCACACCATATATTCTTAATACCTTCCACAGAGCATCTCTATCGACTCTATCATATGCCTTCTCCAGATCCATAAATGTTACATACAAATCCATTTGCTTTTCTAAGTATTTCTCACATACATTCTTCAAAGCAAACACCTGATCCACACATCCTCTACCACTTCTGAAACCACACTGCTCTTCCTCAATATATATATATATATATATATATATATATATATATATATATATATATATGTCTGTCTGTCTTCTCTTTCTTTCCCTCTTTCTTCACACACAAACAAACGCACACATTGCCTTTAACTCTCTCCCATTTACGTAGTCAGGTCAATCGTGAAGAAATCATAAGTTTGAAATAAATGCATAACTCCTTCTTGTGTTCATTCATTCACTTCAGCAGAGTTTATCACTTGAACGGTTACAGCATGCAACACTTGTATGGTAAATGGTCATTGGTGATGACGTATATGGTGCACTAGGATGCTGTGTGTAGACGTTAGGCAGCACAAGTGCACAGCTAGACACGCGCCTGTCGTGAATTCGTGCATGTGCTGCACTGCTGCACACGCATGTACGTGAATGCGTGTGCGGCAGTGACCTCTGAGGGCAACAGTGCGTGGCGTATAGTGGGGCTAGATCTAAGGAAAGAGTCAGCTTGTTTCGTTCTATGTCATGACGACTGGCGGGTCCTGGTGAGCGAAGCATTCGGGAGATTTCCGTTCCGATTTCAGGGAGGGGAAGGGGTAGGGGAATGGTTTAGGAAAGATGAGGTGTATATATATATATATATATATATATATATATATATATATATATATATATATATATATATTCCTATGAGTCCATGTGGAAAATGAAACACGATAAGTTCCCAAGTGCACTTTCGTGTAATAATCACATCATTAGGGGAAATACAAGAAAGAAATATAAGTCAGTTGATATACAACGAAGAGACGTAGCTAGGACGCCATTTGATAAACATGCGATTAACACATTATCTGTTTGGGTTATTATCTTCGGTTTGATTCCTAAAAGGCAGAGCAATGAAGACGAAACACTCCATCCACAAATCTGCCTTTTTGCCTCACTAGAAGATGGTTACCACCCTTACCAGAAGATGTATCACGGTCGCCTTAGAGGATACGTCGTACCCTTCACAAAAGATACGTCATAGGCCTCCCCAGAGGATACGTCATTGGCCTCCCCAGAAGACCGTCACGGCCGAAGATACCATCACCTGTGCGTCGTTACCTTAATTAAACTTAGCGACCGGAAATACCGAGATACCATCGTGAGAACAGGAAGCTACTTCAGTGTAGCAAGTGTCGCCAGGGATACACTGTTCTCTCACGGCGAGGGCACACCCAGTGTTTGGTCTTGTGTGGGGAGCCAAGGGCAGCTGTGGGTGTTAGCTTGGTGTGGGCGTTGTCTGGGTCTTCTGTGTGTGGGTATGTTTTTTGTTTAGGTGTTGATGGGTGTATAACGAGTGCAAGTGGGTGGATTTATGTTTTGTGTTGCTGTGGTTTTTGTATGATAGTGGATATTCTGTAGCAGTATGTGTTATTTAGGTGTGGCTAGATACTGTTATATGTGATGCATGAGTGTGAGTAGTTGTGTCGTGAGGGTGTGGTGTATGTGTGTGTGTGTGTGTGTGTGTGTGTGTGTGTGTGTGTGTGCGTGTGTGTGTGGGGGGGGGGAGGGGGGCTAGTCATCCATACAAGACCAACGTAATTGGGAAACGGTATCTGTGTCATGGCTTTAGCGATGTATGTTCATGGCGTGGACTGATTACCGGCCATACTATTAATAAGATGAGTTCTGGCAAGATCATAACTTTCTCTGTAATTCCTGCAGATGCTACCAGGAGTCCTGTTAATGTATCACGGACAAAATGACTTGACTTTCTTACAATACTTGTAACAAACACTGTCGCTATGTTGCACAGTGGCTTAGCAAAATTATCTTAGAGTTATATTTTGACTGCGAAAAGACTGAAAAAATATATGACATCTTTCCTATACCGTCATGACAGCAGAAGGAAAGAGAAAGAACAGGAAATTAAATGATAACAGGATACACTTAGATTAGAAAACGTGTTGGTATTGATGACCAATACGGATTACTCGAGAATCGGGAGAAAAAAGAACGAAGAGTAGAGAGGGAGACAATAATAAAGCAAGACAGAGAGAGACAAAACACGAGGAGTGAACAGCGAGTAGAGCAGAAATGTGTTAGGAACACATGAAAAGGACAAGGAAAATACTGAAAGCTTATAAAACTTAGATGATAAGTGCAAGAGAAAGGAAATGGACATGAGAAAATTGTTAGCTTCTGTCCAGAATAATCATTAGTATTTCATGACTTACATGTGACCCACAATAAAGATTAAAGATAAAATGAAAATGCATGACTGCAGGGAAGAGATCAATAACTGACGTGGAAGAATAGATATTTGAAAGTAATATATAAACATTAGGATTAGAGAGCCAGATGCACATCAAACTGTGGCTCGAAGACTGACGACTGTGGCTCGACGCCTGACGCCGCCTCAGTAAGGTTCGCCTCCGGAAATGACTTCGTAATAGCATGAGAACATATCGATCTGGTGGAGCCGGATGGGAGAGGGCCGGGCAGGTGGAGCGGGGGTTGTGGAGGGTTGTGGGAGGGCTAGGAGGCGGACGGAAGGGTGGGCAGAAGTGGGGATAATTGAGTGGATGGATGGATCGGTGTGTGGAAGGGTGAACTGGAGCTAAGAACGGGTGGGTGGTAGGGCTTGGAGATGAGCAGGAGGGGTGGAAGTGAATAGACAAAAGAGAACGGACAGCGAAGCTGGCATACATGGTGAACGACGGTTGTAAGCAGACAGAGAGGGAGACCAGCGATTTTAGCGACCTGTGTGCTCCCCGTCCTACACTGTGACCCAACGTTATTATCTAGCAATGAAAACCAAGTTCCTTGTTGAAGGTGAAGACTCAATTTGTAGAACAAAAGCCTTCTTTTCTGTGGTCTCGTCAGGAGAATCAGTTTCATGGATCTCTTATTTATGAATTTGATAAAGTACTCCACTGGTGGGTTACCTTCCTTCAGTAAACAACATACGCTATTTAGTCATTAGGAAATTCCATTAGAAAAACAAGATAACTCCGTTAAAGGTACGCCACAAGTAAATAGAGAACATGGCTACGTGTTGCTCAAGTCACGCAACCTGTGTTCTGAAGATGAGTCGTCAACACGTTAAGCGTTTCATAGGAAACTTGTGTGTGTGTGTGTGTGTGTGTGTGTGTGTGTGTGTGTGTAATTAAGAGACGGTATATCTCTAATGCTGTACCAGGAATCACTGGAAGTTCCACTTGTCTGTTCATGTAAGCGGGTTGGGATGTTGGCTCCCGGCCTACCAAGGTTTAGTATGGAAGGTGGAGTTCTTGACTCGGAATCACCTGCAGCTGATTATTTTATCAACACAGCAGCGAGAAACCAGAAGGAAAGTCCATCGCTGATGGATTAGAAAGTATGAATTTGTAATAAAAATTTAATCTATCGATTTTAATATTCTTTCTAGATATTCATGTGACTCCCTTACGTTCGAGAGGACACGTTCATCCTGAGCTCAGGTATTAGTCGCCTGATATATACTATACTTCCGTATCAAGTACAGGTCTGCTGTCACCTCCAAACGTACCAGTTGGGAGCGCCAGTGACGCCAGCCTCGCTCGTAGAACCGACTCTTTGTCCTGTGGGGCTCATGCTGATGACGTCAACAGTTTCAGGATGTCTTTGATGTCAGAATAACGTGACATATATCACCAACGGCTTGAGACACGAAGGATCCCACCACAAACCATATGACTCCACATCCAGCCACACCAGCAACAATGGCAACTTCAAATTCAAGTTTTTGAAACTTTGAGGTCGATGCATAGGCCATTACATCTACATCCACGTCCCTGGATACCTATATATACCACTGGATCCTCATAAAGTCGTCTGGTAATATCATCTTGATCACCACTCAGGTACCTAACAACTATGCCTCACCAACAAGGTTGTCAGGAGCACCAAAAATCGGTTTGCTCCGACAGACGGCAACCACATATCCCATGAGTCACCACTACCACTTCCGCCCTGACCTTGGCCCCACTCCCATGCCATACAAAACGGATTTACGGGTAAAAAGTTACTTAAGTAGCGTTCGCTATTCACTGATACTACAGTAAACATGAAAACATGTATCTATCATCATTCATAGTTGCTTCAGGTCTCATATCTAAGACACGATCAGGATGTTACATAGAACCTCCTTCCAGTTCCCGCAGCCCCAAAGCTGCGATGCTTCCAGGAGTAGGGATATAATGGACTCTTTTGGAGTGGGAGATTCTTTGACGAGACTGTACTCCCAGTGATACATCGTTGCCAATGGTGACTTTTAACTCGCAATGCTAGCTCGTGCAGTTGGAGTCCGGTAAACACACACACACACACACACATATATATATATATATATATATATATATATATATATATATATGTATATATTTCTTTTCTTTTTAAAATTTTCCAAAAGAAGGAACAGAGAAGGGGGCCATGTGAGGATATTCCCTCAAAGGCCCAGTCCTCTGTTCTTAACGCTACCTCGTTATCGCGGGAAATGGCGAATAGTATGAAAAAGAAAAAAAAATATATATGTATATATATATATATATGTATATATATGTATATATATATATATATATATATATATATATGTATAGAGAAGAGGTAGTGAAAGCTTTGCGGAAGATGAAAGCCGGCAAGGCAGCAGGTTTGGATGGTATTGCAGTGGAATTTATTAAAAAACGGGATGACTGTATTGTTGACTGGTTGGTAAGGTTATTTAATGTATGTATGACTCATGGTGAGGTGCCTGAGGATTGGCGGAATGCGTGCAGAGTGCCATTGTACAAAGGCAAAGGGGATAAGAGTGAGTGCTCAAATTACAGAGGTATAAGTTTGTTGAGTATTCCTGGTAAATTATATGGGAGGGTATTGATTGAGAGGGTGAAGGCATGTACCGAGCATCAGATTGGGGAAGAGCAGTGTGGTTTCAGAAGTGGTAGAGGATGTGTGGATCAGGTGTTTGCTTTGAAGAATGTATGTGAGAAATACTTAGAAAAGCAAATGGATTTGTATGTAGCATTTATGGATCTGGAGAAGGCATATGATAGAGTTGATAGAGATGCTCTGTGGAAGGTATTAAGAATATATGGTGTGGGAGGAAAGTTGTTAGAAGCAGTGAAAAGTTTTTATCGATGATGTAAGGCATGTGTACGTGTAGGAAGAGAGGAAAGTGATTGGTTCTCAGTGAATGTAGGTTTGCGGCAGGGGTGTGTGATGTCTCCATGGTTGTTTAATTTGTTTATGGATGGGGTTGTTAGGGAGGTAAATGCAAGAGTTTTGGAAAGAGGGGCAAGTATGAAGTCTGTTGGGGATGAGAGAGCTTGGGAAGTGAGTCAGTTGTTGTTCGCTGATGATACATCGCTGGTGGCGGATTCATGTGAGAAACTGCAGAAGCTGGTGACTGAGTTTGGAAAAGTGTGTGGAAGAAGAAAGTTAAGAGTAAATGTGAATAAGAGCAAGGTTATTAGGTACAGTAGGGTTGAGGGTCAAGTCAATTGGGAGGTGAGTTTGAATGGAGAAAGGCTGGAGGAAGTGAAGTGTTTTAGATATCTGGGAGTGGATCTGGCAGCGGATGGAACCATGGAAGCGGAGGTGGATCATAGGGTGGGGGAGGGGGCGAAAATCCTGGGGGCCTTGAAGAATGTGTGGAAGTCGAGAACACTATCTCGGAAAGCAAAAATGGGTATGTTTGAAGGAATAGTGGTTCCAACAATGTTGTATGGTTGCGAGGCGTGGGCTATGGATAGAGTTGTGCGCAGGAGGATGGATGTGCTGGAAATGAGATGTTTGAGGACAATGTGTGGTGTGAGGTGGTTTGATCGAGTGAGCAACGTAAGGGTAAGAGAGATGTGTGGAAATAAAAAGAGCGTGGTTGAGAGAGCAGAAGAGGGTGTTTTGAAGTGGTTTGGGCATATGGAGAGGATGAGTGAGGAAAGATTGACCAAGAGGATATATGTGTCGGAGGTGGAGGGAACAAGGAGAAGAGGGAGACCAAATTGGAGGTGGAAAGATGGAGTGAAAAAGATTTTGTGTGATCGGGGCCTGAACATGCAGGAGGGTGAAAGGAGGGCAAGGAATAGAGTGAATTGGAGCGATGTGGTATACCGGGGTTGACGTGCTGTCAGTGGATTGAATCAAGGCATGTGAAGCGTCTGGGGTAAACCATGGAAAGCTGTGTAGGTATGTATATTTGCGAACGTGGGCGTATGTATATACATGTGTATGGGGGGGGGGGTTGGGCCATTTCTTTCGTCTGTTTCCTTGCGCTGCCTCGCAAACGCGGGAGACAGCGACAAAGTATAATAAAATAATAAAAATAATATGTATATATATATATATATATATATATATATATATATATATATATATATAATATATATATATATATATATATATATATATATATATATATATATATATATATATATATATATATACATATATATATATAGATAGATAGATAGATAGATAGATAGATAGATATTCATTTATTGTACTCGATTGACGTTTCCTGCGTCAGAAAGATAGCGTCAGGAAACAAACGAAGAACGACCCATTCATTCACATACACATACATATATACATAAACGCCGATACACGTACATACACATACACATATTCATACATATCAACATATGCAAATATACATACATATCCATACACATACACAGACATATACACATAAACACAAGTACATATTCATACTTGATTGCTTTTAATCCATTCCTGGTGCCACCCCGCCCCACAGGAAACAGCATTGCTAGCCACCGCTTCAGGGAGGTAGCTCCAGGAAAACAGACAAAAGAAAAAACACATTCGTTCACGGTCAGTCTCAAGCTGTCATGTGTCATGCACCGAAACCACGGCTCCCTATCCACATCCAGGCCGCAGACACCTTTCCATGGTTTACCCCAGACGTTTTACATGCCCTGGTTCAGTCCATTGACAGCACGTCAACCCCGGTATACCACATCATTACAATTCACTCTATTCCTTGCACGCCTCTCACCTTCCCGTATCTTCAGGCTCTGATCACTCAGAATCTCTTTCACTCCATCCTCCTACTTTCAATTTGGTCTCCCGCTTCTCCTAGTTCTCTCAATCTCTGACACATATATCCTCTTTATTAATCTTTCCTCATTCATTCTCTTCATATGTCCAATCCATATCAACACATCCTCTTCTGCTCTCTCAACCACATTCTTTTTATTATCATACATATCTCTTACCCTTTCATTAGTTACCCGATCAGAGCACCTCACACCACATATTGTCCTCAAACATTTCATTTCCAACACATCCACTTTCCTCCGTACAACCCTATCTATAGCCCATGCCTCGCAACCATATAATATTGTTGGAACTACTATTCCATCAAACATACCCATTTTTGCTCTTCGAGATAACGTTCTCTCCTTCCACACATTCTTCATTGCTCCCAGAACCTGTGACTCACTTCCGCTTCCATGATTCCATTCGCTGGAAAGTCCACTCCCAGATATCTAAAACACCTCATTTCCTCCAATTTTTCTCCATTCAATCTTACATTCCAACTAACTTGTCCCACAACCCTGCTGAACCTAATAACCTTGCTCTTATTCACATTTACTCTCAACTTTCTCTTTTCACACACATTTCTAGACTGTCACCAACTTCTGCAGTTTCTCACTCGAATCAGCCACTAGTGCTGTATCATCAGCAAACAACTGACTCGCTTCCTGGGCCCTCTCATCCCCAACAGACTGCATACTCGCCCCTCTCTCTAAAACTCTTGCATTCACCTCCCTAGTCACCCCATCCATGAACAAAATTAAACAACCATGGAGAAATCACACCCCTGCCGAAGACCGACCTTCACTGGGAACCAATTACTCTCCTCTCTTCCTATTCGTACACATACCATGCATCCTTGATAAAAAAAATTTCCACTGCTTCTAGCAGTGACAAAGCGTCTTTATCAACTCAGTCATATGCCTTCTCCTGATACATGAATACCACATACAAATCCATCTGTCTTTCTAAATAGTTCCCACACACAATCTCCAAAAATCACCTGATCCACACGTGTTCTACCACTTCTGAAACCACAATGCTCCTCCCCAATCTAAAGCTCTGTACATTTTCCAGGAATACTCAACAAACTTATATCTCTGTAGTTTGAACACTCACCTTTACCCCCTTTGCCTTTGTACAGTGGCACTATACATGCATTCCGCCAATCTTCAGGCACTTCACCATGATCCATACATACACTGAATATCTTTACCAACCAAGCAACACATATAATGTGCTGAGAGGTGCAACTGGAGGGATGTCTGATCATTATCTTGTGGAGGCGAAGGTGAAGATTTGTAGGGGTTTTCAGAAAAAAAGAGAGAATGTTGGGGTGAAAAGAGTGGTGAGAGTAAGTGAGCTTGGGAAAGAGACTTGTGTGAGGAAGTACCAGGAGAGACTGAGTACAGAATGGAAAAAGATGAGAACAAAGGAGGTAAGGGGAGTGGGGGGGGGAATGGAATGTATTTAGGGAAGCAGTGATGGCTTGCGCAAAAGATTCTTGTGGCATGAGAAGCGTGGGAAGTGGGTTGATTAGAGAGGGTAGTGAGCGGTGGAGTGAAGAAGTAAGATTATTAGTGAAAGAGAAGAGAGAGGCATTTGGACGATTTTTGCAGGGAAAAAATGCAAATGAGTGGGAGATGTATAAAAGAAAGAGACAGGAGGTCAAGAGAAAGGTGCAAGAGGTGAAAAAGAGGGCAAATGAGAGTTGGGGTGAGAGAGTATCATTAAATTTTAGGGAGAATAAAAAGATGTTTTGCAAGGAGGTAAATAAAGTGCGCAAGATAAGGGAGCAAATGGGAACTTCAGTGAAGGGCGCTAATGGGGAGGTGATAACAAGTAGTGGTGATGTGAGAAGGAGATGGGGTGAGTATTTTGAAGGTTTGTTGAATGTGTTTGATGATAGAGTGGCAGATATAGGGTGTTTTGGTCGAGGTGGTGTGCAAAGTGAGAGGGTTAGGGAAAATGATTTGGTAAACAGAGAAGACTTAGTAAAAGCTTTGCGGAAGATGAAAGCCGGCAAGGCAGCAGGTTTGGAGGGTATTGCAGTGGAATTTATTAAAAAAGGGGGTGACTGTATTGTTGACTGGTTGGTAAGGTTACTTAATGTATGTATGACTCATGGTGAGGTGCCTGAGGATTGGCGGAATGCGTGCATAGTGCCATTGTACAAAGGCAAAGGGGATAAGAGTGAGTGCTCAAATTACAGTGGTATAAGTTTGTTGAGTATTCCTGGTAAATTATATGGGAGGGTATTGATTGAGAGGGTGAAGGCATGTACAGAACATCAGATTGGGGAAGAGTAGTGTGGTTTCAGAAGTGGTATAGGATGTGTGGATCATGTGTTTGCTTTGAAGAATGTATGTGAGAAATACTTAGAAAAGCAAATGGATTTGTATGTAGCATTTATGGATCTGGAGAAGGCATATGATAGAGTTGATAGAGATGCTCTGTGGAAGGTATTAAGAATATATGGTGTGGGAGGCAAGTTGATAGAAGCAGTGAAAAGTTTTTATCGAGGATGTAAGGTATGTGTACGTGAAGGAAGAGAGGAAAGTGATTGGTTCTAAGTGAATGTAGGTTTGCGGCAGGGGTGTGTGATGTCTCCATGGTTGTTTAATTTGTTTATGGATGGGGTTGTTAGGGAGGTGAATGCAAGAATTTTGGAAAGAGGGGCAAGTATGCAGTCTGTTGTGGATGAGAGAGCTTAGGAAGTGAGTCAGTTGTTGTTCGCTGATGATACAGCGCTGGTGGCTGATTCATGTGAGAAACTGCAGAAGCTGGTAACTGAGTTTGGTAAAGTGTGTGAAAGAAGAGAGTTAAGAGTAAATGTGAATAAGAGCAAGGTTATTAGGTACAGTAGGGTTGAGGGTCAAGTCAATTGGGAGGTAAGTTTGAATGGAGAAAAACTGGAGGAAGTGAAGTGTTTTAGATATCTGGGTGTGGATCTGGCAGCGGATGGAACCATGGAAGCGGAAGTGAATCATAGGGTAGGGGGAGGGGGCGAAAATTCTGGGAGCCTTGAAGAATGTTTGGAAGTCGAGAACATTATCTCGGAAAGCAAAAATGGGTATGTTTGAAGGAATAGTGGTTCCAACAATGTTGTATGGTTGCGAGGCGTGGACTATGGATAGAGTTGTGCGTAGGAGGGTGGATGTGCTGGAAATGAGATGTTTGAGGACAATATGTGGTGTGAGGTGGTTTGATCGAGGAAGTAATGTAAGGGTAAGAGAGATGTGTGGAAATAAAAAGAGCGTGGTTGAGAGAGCAGAAGAGGGTGCTTTGAAATGGTTTGGTCACATGGAGAAAATGAGTGAGGAAAGATTGACCAAGGGGATATATGGGTCAGAGGTGGAGGGAACGAGGAGAAGTGGGAGACCAAATTGGAGGTGGAAAGATGGAGTGAAAAAGATTTTGAGTGATCGGGGCCTGAATATGCAGGAGGGTGAAAGGAGTGCAAGGAAAAGAGTGAATTGGAACGATGTGGTATACCGGGGTCGGCGTGCTGTCAGTGGATTGAACCAAGGCATGTGAAGCGTCTGGGGTAAACCATGGAAAGTTGTGTGGGGCCTGGATGTGGAAAGGGAGCTGTGATTTCGGTGTATTATTACATGACATATATATATTATATATATATATATATCTATATATATATATATATATATATATATATATATATATATATATATATATATATATATATATATATATATATATATAAATATAAATGTATATATATATATATATATATATATATATATATATATATATATATATATATATATATATATATTTATATGTATATATATCCCTGGGGATAGGGGAGAAAGAATACTTCCCACGTATTCCCTGCGTGTCGTAGAAGGCGACTAAAAGGGAAGGGAGCGGGAGGCTGGAAATCCTCCCCTCATTTTTTTTTTTCCCAAAAGAAGAAACAGAGAAAGGGGCCAGGTGAGGATATTCCCTCAAAGGCCCAGTCCTCATCCTCTGTTCTTAACGCTACCTTGCTAATGCGGGAAATGGCGATTAGTATAAAATATATATATATATATATATATATATATATATATATATATATATATATATATATATTGGTTATAGGGCGAAACACTTCAATGAGTCATGTCCACAAACTGATGGAAGGGAAGAAGGTACCAAGATACATAGCAATACAAAGTGACGTGCAGTAAAAGTTGACATAGATTACGTCTGTCCACTAGATTGGTCTTTCTTTAGCTTTCCTTAGGATCAAGAGAGCCACGAACCTTCACGTAGGTGAATGACCAATGAATCATTGTCTTCCTCCTCTTTACATTTACTTTTCATCTCCTGCAGCCGAGAACCGTCCTGGGGTAATGTGAGACAATTACGTTTGAAATGTTTTGGCACAATTAGCGACAGGTAATTTCTTTTCTGCCAAACTTTAAGATTCTTCGTGTTGATGTCTCCCATGGTATCATAAATGGTCACATGTGAAGCTAATGTGCTCAGTTTGCTGACCCACTGCTGGGGGTCTGATACACTCGCCAGTATCATATAGATGTGCTGCTTCTAGGAAATCTAATGATAGGAATTACTTAGTAGACATACTAACCCTCATCTCTCTCCCTTTCTCCAACAACATCTCTGCAACCCTCTCCCTCTAGCCAGGCTATTTCACTATCCTTCTTTCCATCGCCATTTAACCACCTCTCCCACCACCACCCCGTCTCACCACCTCTACCATCAGCTCCATCTCACCACGTCCCTCTCTCCCACCACCACGCTCCTGGGAGGCAATCAAGTAGAAGACAGGTGTAAGGGCGACCCACGGGAAGATTTACACTCAGCATACCTGACCTGCATTATAGCCACGGTCGCCTGCTAATTACTGTGGCAAAGGTAACATGGACACACACCACGTCTGCCTCTCATACACTGCTGCATAACTCTCATAATGTATAGAACTGGACGCATATGCACGAGCTGTTGGAGGTTTGTATGTTCTATGAAAGTACGCGTTCATATGCACTTTGTTCTTATATATATACGAAATGATTGAGGACAATATGTGGTGTGAGGTGGTTTGATCGAGTAAGTAATGAAAAGGTAAGAGAGATGTGGAAATAAAAAGAGTGAGGTTCAGAAAGCAAAAGAGACTGCTGAAATGGTTTGGACATATGGAAAGGTCCCACAGGAAACAGCATTGCTACCCCCTGCTTCAGCAACGTAGCGCCAGGAAAACAGACAAAAAAGGCCGCATTCGTTCACATTCAGTCTCTAGCTGTCATGTATAATGAACCGAAACCACAGCTTCCTACCCACATCCAAGCCCAACAGACCTTTCCATGGTTTACACCAGACGTTCCACATGCCCTGGTTCAGTCCATTGACAGCACGTCGACGCTGATATACCCCGTCGTTCCAGTTCACTCTATTCCTTGCACACCTCTCACCCTCCAATATATTCAAGCCCCGCTCGCTCAAAATCTTTTCCACTCCATCCTTCCACCTCCAATTTGGTCCCCCACTTTGCCTTGTTCCCTCCACCTCTGACACACATATCCTCTTTGTCAATCGTTCCTCACTCATTCTCTCCATATGTTCAAACCATTTCAATACAAGCTGCGGTCAAACCACCTCACACCACATAATGTCTTAAAATAGTTCATTTTCAACACATCCACCCCCTCCGTACAACCCTAACTATAGCCCATTCCTCGAAATCATATAACAATGATGGAACTACTATTCCTTCAAGCCTACACATTTTTGCTCTTCGCGATATCGTTCTCTCCTTCCACACATTCTTCATCGCTCACATCCCCCCCCCCCCCCCCCCCCCGGACTCACTTCCGCTTCCATGGTTCCCTTCTCTGCTAAGTCCACCCCCACATATCTTAAACACTCCACTTCCTCCAACTTTTCTTTATTCAAACTTACATGACAATCAACTTGTCCCTCAACCCTGATGGACCTAATAACCTTGCTCTTATTCATGTTTACTCTCAACTTTCTCCTTTCATACACTTTTCCAAACTCAGTCACCAACTTCTGCATTTTCTCACTCGAATCAGCCACTAGAGCTCACTTCCCAGGCCCTCTCGTCCTCAGCTGACTGCATACTCGCCTTTCTATCCAATACTCCAGCATTTACCTCCCTAACCACCAGATCCATAGACAAATCAAACAACCATGGGAACATCACACACCCCTGTCGCAGACCGACCTTCTTTGGGAACAAATCACTCTCCTCTCTTCCTACTCGTACACATGCCTTACATCTTTGGTGAAAACTTTTCACTGCTTCTACCAGCTTGCCACCCACACTATATGCTCTTAAGACCTTCCACAAAACAAGTCTATCAGTACCATCATATGCCTTCTCCAGATCCATAAATGCTACATACAAATCTATCAGTTTTTCTAAGTATTTCTCATACACATTCTTCAAAGCAAACACCTGATCCACGCATCCTCTTCCACTTCTGCAACCACACTGCTCTTTCCCAATCTAATGCTTTGCACATGCCTCCACCCTCTCAGTCTACACCCTTCCATATAATTTCCCACGAATTCTATAAAGAAATATTTAATCAACGTATTTTGACGAATAAGGGTGAATAAAGACGTTGTAGAAACTCCTATTTTGATACATGAAGTAATAATAGACGCACAATCTTGAGCGAAATGTTTACTAAGAATCTTGATGAAACAAGACGACAATAAACAATCCTCATTGGTTCAATATAAAGATGGTTACGTCTTGAGTTAGATGATTGTAAGCAGAAGACAAAAATAGAATAACTGTAGTTGAAGAGAGAGAGAGAGAGAGAGAGAGAGAGAGAGAGAGAGAGAGAGAGAGAGAGAGAGAGAGAGAGAGAGAGAGAGAGAGAGAGAGAGAGAGAGAGAGAGAGAGAGAGTCATCATTTTCTCTGCAATTACACACTTATGCGAAGAGGAATTAAAGTCTAAGGGGTTTTCCTGCCATAATAGAATGAGAAAATGGGAGGAACTCACCGTCTAGCATCAACTGAGCGAGGATGAAAACACATAACCACACAGTGAACCATGGACATGAGAGGGATGCTCAAAGAAAATATACATAGTCTGATTGGTTTCATATTTTGCATTAAGACTTCATGAATACTTCGGTCTATCGTCATCATGATTATGACTTATGAACTATGAACTCTTTTCTAGTGTCTGTGTTCACGGGCTCAACAAATGATATGTTGCACTCACCTTTACTGCTCTACAAGTTTCTTTTCATATATTTTCTAACTTATCTATCTTTTGTTTACACACACACACACACACACACACACACACACACACACACACAACACACGCACACACAAAAACACACACACACATATATATATATATATATATATATATATATATATATATATATATATATATATATATATATATATATATATATATATATATATATACATAAATATATATATATATATATATATATATATATATATATATATACATATATTTTTTTTTTTTTTCTTTTTTGCTTTGTCGCTGTCTCCCGCGTTTGCGAGGTAGCGCAAGGAAACAGACGAAAGAAATGGCCCAACCCACCCCCATACACATGCCTTGATTCAATCCACTGACAGCACGTCAACCCCGGTATACCACATCGCTCCAATTCACTCTATTCTTTGCCCTCCTTTCACCCTCCTGCATGTTAAGGCCCCGATCACACAAAATCTTTTTCACTCCATCTTTCCACCTCCAATTTGGTCTCCCTCTTCTCCTCGTTCCCTCCACCTCCGACACATATATCCTCTTGGTCAATCTTTCCTCACTCATTCTCTCCATGTGAACAAACCATTTCAAAACACCCTCTTCTGCTCTCTCAACCACGCTCTTTTTATTTCCACACATCTCTCTTACCCTTACGTTACTTACTCGATCAAACTACCTCACACCACACATTGTCCTCAAACATCTCATTTCCAGCACATCCATCCTCCTGCGCACAACTCTATCCATAGTCCACGCCTCGCAACCATACAACATTGTTGGAACCACTATTCCTTCAAACATACCCATTTTTGCTTTCCGAGATAATGTTCTCGACTTCCACACATTCTTCAAGGCTCCCAGAATTTTCGCCCCCTCCCCCACCCTATGATCCACTTCCGCTTCCATGGTTCCATCCGCTGCCAGATCCACTCCCAGATATCTAAAACACTTCACTTCCTCCAGTTTTTCTCCATTCAAACTCACCTCCCAGTTGAATTAACCCTCAACCCTACTGTACCCAATAACCTTGCTCTTATTCACATTTACTCTTAACTTTCTTCTTTCACACACTTTACCATACTCAGTCACCAGCTTCTGCAGTTTCTCACATGAATCAGCCACCAGCGCTGTATCATCAGCGAACAACAACTGACTCACTTCCCAAGCTCTCTCATCCACAACAGACTTAATACTTGCCCCTCTTTCCAAAACTCTTGCATTCACCTCCCTAACAACCCCATCCATAAACAAATTAAACAACTATGGAGACATCACACACCCCTGCCGCAAACCTACATTCACTGAGAACCAATCACTTTCCTCTCTTCCTACACGTACACATGCCTTACATCCTCGATAAAAACTTTTCACTGCTTCTAACAACTTGCCTCCCACACCATATATTTTCAATACCTTCCACAGAGCATCTCTATCAACTCTATCATTCTCCAGATCCATAAATGCTACATACAAATCCATTTGCTTTTCTAAGTATTTCTCACATACATTCTTCAAAGCAAACACCTGATCCACACATCCTCTACCACTTCTGAAACCACACTGCTCTTCCCCAATCTGATGCTCTGTACATGCCTTCACCCTCTCAATCGATACCCTCCCATATAATTTGCCAGGAATACTTAACAAACTTATACCTCTGTAATTTGAGCACTCACTCTTATCCCCTTTGCCTTTGTACAATGGCACTATGCACGCATTCCGCCAATCCTCAGGCACCTCACCATGAGTCATACATACATTAAATAACCTTACCAACCAGTCAACAATACAGTCACCCCCTTTTTTAATAAATTCCACTCCAATACCATCCAAACCTGCTGCCTTGCCGGCTTTCATCTTCTGCAAAGCTTTTACTACCTCTTCTCTGTTTACCAACTCATTTTCCCTAACCCTCTCACTTTGCACACCACTCGACCAAAACACCCTATATCTGCCACTCTATCATCAAACACATTCAACAAACCTTCAAAATACTCACTCCATCTCCTTCTCACATCACCACTAATTGGTATCACCTCCCCATTTGCGCCCTTCACTGAAGTTCCCATTTGCTCCCTTGTCTTACGCACTTTATTTACCTCCTTCCAGAACACCTTTTTATTCTCCCTAAAATTTAATGATACTCTCTCACCCCAACTCTCATTTGCCCTTTTTTTCACCTCTTGCACCTTTCTCTTGACCTCCTGTCTCTTTCTTTTATACGTCTCCCACTCAATTGCATTTTTTCCCTGCAAAAATCGTCCAAATGCCTCTCTCTTCTCTTTCACTAATACTCTTACTTCTTCACTCCACCACTCACTACCCTTTCTAATCAACTCACCTCCCACTCTTCTCATGCCACAAGCATCTTTTGCGCAATCCATCACTGATTCCCTAAATACATCCCATTCCTCCCCCACTCCCCTTACTTCCATTGTTCTCACCTTTTTCCATTCTGTACTCAGTCTCTCCTGGTACTTCCTCACACAAGTCTCCTTCCCAAGCTCACTTACTCTCACCACCCTCTTCACCCCAACATTCACTCTTCTTTTCTGAAAACCCATACAAATCTTCACCTTAGCCTCCACAAGATAATAATCAGACATCCCTCCAGTTGCACCTCTCAGCACATTAACATCCAAAAGTCTCTCTTTCGCGCGCCTATCAATTAACACGTAATCCAATAACGCTCTCTGGCCATCTCGATAATGTTCTCGACCTCCACACACACACACACACACACACATATATATATATATATATATATATATATATATATATATATATATATATATATATATATATATATATATATATATATATATATATATGTGTGTGTGTGTGTGTGGAAGTCGAGAACATTATCTCGGAAAGCAAAAATTGGTATGTTTGAAGGAATAGTGGTTCCAACAATGTTGTATGGTTGCGAGGCGTGGGCTATGGATAGAGTTGTTCGCAGGAGAGTGGATGTGTTGGAAATGAGATGTTTGAGGACAATGTGTGGTGTGAGGTGGTTTGATCGAGTAAGTAATGTAAGGGTAAGAGAGATGTGTGGAAATAAAAAGAGCGTGGTTGAGAGAGCAGAAGAGGGTGTTTTGAAATGGTTTGGGCACATGGAGAGAATGAGTGAGGAAAGATTGACCAAGAGGATATATGTGTCAGAGGTGGAGGGAACGAGGAGAAGTGGGAGACCAAATTGGAGGTGGAAAGATGGAGTGAAAAAGATTTTGAGTGATCGGGGCCTGAACATGCAGGAGGATGAAAGGCGGGCAAGGAATAGAGTGAATTGGATCGATGTGGTATACCGGGGTTGACGTGCTGTCAGTGGATTGAATCAAGGCATGTGAAGCGTCTGGGGTAAACCTTGGAAAGTTGTGTGGGGCCTGGATGTGGAAAGGGAGCTGTGGTTTCGGGCATTATTGCATGACAGTTAGAGACTGAGTGTGAACGAATGGGGTCTTTGTTGTCTTTTCCTAGCGCTACCTCGCACACATGAGGGGGAGGGGGATGGTATTCCATGTGTGGCGAGGTGGCGATGGGAATAAAAAAAAATGCAGACAGCGTGAATTGTGTGCATGGGTATATATGTATATGTCTGTGTGTGTGTATATATATATATATATATATATGTGTACATTGAGATGTATAGGTATGTATATTTGCGTGTGTGGACGTGTATGTATATACATGTGTATGGGGGTGGGTTGGGCCATTTCTTTCGTCTGTTTCCTTGCGCTACCTCGCAAACGCGGGAGACAGCGACAAAGTAAAATAAATAAATATATATATATATATATATATATATATATATATATATATATATATATATATATATATATATATATATATATATATATCATATTCACAGCCCAAGCCAGGTATCCATCAATAAACTTTATAACTGATTCACGTTGTAAAAAGGAGCTGATAAAAAACTAGATACCAATAATGGTATGCCTCTGTATACGTTTGGGATGTGTTCTTAAAAACATGAATATAAACCATTGTTCGTATATCGCAATGTTACCTGACCGAAGATGAGCTCGTAAGAAAACGCTCTATGGCCTACGACCTACAAATAAAACACTTCCAGACAACGTGGGTATTTTCGTGTATTATCAGAGGGAATGATAACTAGACAGTTATACCTGGATGAAGCAGACCTAACAATGTTACTAGCCATATATCGCATATGTACTGTGTCTGGTGTTGAGTTACGTGAGTGAGCAACTTCACAATACTGCCCAAGACATGATACATTTACCTCTGTGTTTCTACTTCTTTGTAGAGCTGGCACGGTTTGTGTTCGATATCTGACAATAAATTATACGAGAGCAGAGACTTGTGTAAATCCGACAATGAGGAAATGGAAAGTATTACTTGTCCTTAATAAGGACAAAGAGAATGAAGGATCATTGCTCTGTGTGTGTGAGTGTGTGTGTGTGTGTGTGTGTGTGTGTGTGTGTGTGTGTGTGTGTGTGTGTGTAAGATAATGGCACGTTTGTCTTCATGTAAGTGATTGAGTTACGGGTTATACTCTGCAATCCTACTCTTCAATCCTATTTGTTTCTCAGAGCATTTCGCAAATGTAGTCCAGAATTCATTGATGATGAACTCTGCAATATCTGTGACATTGGTTGTAAACAGCAGCATCCCAAACATTTTCTTGATTCAGCTTATAATTTCTAGGAAGTCTTTTTAAAATGTTCATTCTAAAGAAGGATTTGTGAACAAAAGCTTGCATGTGTTATAGAGGAGGCGTTTTCAAAGTCTTTACAATATGCGTCTCATGTACATGAAGTAGATCCTGGCTTAATATATACCTAGCAGTCGATAGGCCTTAGTCTAGAGCAATCAGCAGACCAAGTGCTTTGCTTAGAGCCAAGATCTTAAAATGACTATGTGCTCTAGAAGGTTGCTGAAAGATTGTAAGTTTATGTGTAAGTGTGTGTGTGTGTGTGTGTGTGTGTGTGTGTGTGTGTGTGTGTGTGTGTGTGTGTGTGTGTGTGTGTGTGTGTGTGTGTGTGTGTGTGTGTGTGCTTTATCGTATGAAAGGTATACTCGTTAAATCTTTAATATGAAGAAAGAGAAACATCTCGATAGATAAGTGTAGTGGTTGATATTAGAAACCCTTCCATAGTCTTTGTATCTATGCTTGTTTGACTGTATGGCACATAATCTGGTATGACGACCATTTTGAAGTAAGGAACCTGGAGATCCACTAAACACTCTTGGCTTCTCGAAAGCTGAACACACGGACTACATCAAGTTTATCCTAAGATCAAATAAGAAATCACTTATGACACGGACCATCTTGTATAACTAACTGATCCTAACACTGACTATCCTGTAAAACCACTTTCTCGACGTGGACCACCCTGCATTACTCATTCTTCATGACACAAACCATCCTGTATCATTCAAACCTTATGACACGGACCATCCTGTAGCACCCAAGCTTCATGACACGACTATTCTGTGTCACCCTTGCTTCATGACACGAACCACATTGCATCACTCATTCTTCATAACACGGACCATCCTATATCATCCAATCTCCATTTTAAGACCTCCGGAGTTTCACTTCAGGTGTTCAGGTGTATTAAAGTTTAACTTTACACTGGTGGGTAGGACTTTGTATGAGAGTGCCGCAGTGTTTATCATCCAAATCCTGAAAGGTCTGCTCACTCCTCAAAGATTATAATGCTCTCTCGGAACACAGTTGTAGACCCTAACATAGTAAAGAACCTCAACTGAAAATATGATGGTACTAAGATCTGGCAACCTATTAGTAAATTATCTGTGGCAGTGTGTTTAATGCAGATAAATATTACAGCTAAGACTCTGATCAGAATAGTGATGCTCGCTTTCACATGATTATCATTGCTCTAGGACACAACATAAAGATGCCAGTACCAATGGCAGCAGTACCATAAACAACTGCTATAGAAAATCACCGTGCGAGTTGCGTCCGTTGGTAGATCGCCAGTGTATCTAACAGCCGTACCATAGACATACACAAGGGTTTGTTTGGTGCAGTAACTGCCTTAGATATCTAATGCTTTATACAAATCCTCTTTAAACTGCAGTAGTTGTTATGGTTGTATAACCTTCGAAAATACGTGTAGTGCAGTGCTTCTGACGTGCAAAGGTATGAGTTGAGAAACACATGCACTTTTCAAAATATACTCGAAAGAAAAGAGACCCATTCATCACTTGGCGAGTTGCCTGCAATACAGTAGTGCGAAGCTCAAGAGGTTGTTTATACATAATGGCTTATATCATTCAGTCCTTTCCAAACTTTAGCGTTCTTATAAATCCTTTACATTAATCCAACAACATTCTTATTTCACGTATCTGACAGAATATAGATATTAATTTTCTACAGTGTACATAAAATTCTTCAGCGAAGGATGCTTAAGTAAAATGCTACTACATTTTGCACGTCACCGTTTAATCATTACTCGATACTAGAAATAATCAAAGGAACAATTTTGAATGTCATGTCGTTGAGAGAGTCTCTCAGATTTTGTGTAATATTTTATTGTTTCTTTATAAGCAATTTGCTTCAAAAACTGACAACGACTTGTAAAATGAGAAATCATTGATCCAAATATCAGTCGTATGAATATGATTAACTCGAATCTCAGTTTTTACTGCAAATCAATGAGGTTGAAAACATGAATGAAGTTGAATGATGTCCGGGACTTAATACATAGATGAGTTGGCGACATACAGAGCCACAACGATTGGTCACACCAATGATTGTCTCTTATAAACATGTCGGTTGATTCCAAACAGATTTTCAGTTCACGATCTCGTGTTTGATCTGGACTCCATTACCTTTAAGTAATATGAGAATTTCTCAGAAAGTTGATATGTGAAAATTGGTAATGTGAAGGAAGCTCATGCAAATGACTGAAATTTAGTTCGACCTCTTGTTTCTGGATAAACACATCATTTATGTATACTGAAATATTCTATTTATCAGATATATTATCTATCAAAGAACTAGCACAGCTTAGGTCCAAGACCTGGATGAATCGCGGATGAATGATATAAACCATGTTGCAGATAAGGCTGGGGCGTGTCATCTTCATGATATAAGCCATGTTGCAAATAAGGCTGAGGCGTGTCATGCCCTGCATTATCATGCTTCTCTAATGCAGCGAGGTGAGGCTAAGCACGAACACTAACCTACAATGTTAACTGCTCGGCTTCCTCATCAGCATACAAGAGCACACACGCTGCTCTTCCTACACAGGCTGCTGTTCATAGAGCAATTTTTTTTCATTTCATAATCTATATGTTACCTTGAAGTACATTCTTATGATAGTCGATATCCCATGGAAAAGTGTGCCTTACTAAAGATATTTCATTTGAGAAAGTATATAATCACCGCATAAATAACAGGAGAAATGTATGGGAGTTTAATCCGAGCTTCTCAGCTGTTTTTGAATTAGACTCTTGAAATTGTAAACATTATAGGAAGGGGCACTGGAAGGAGCACAGGAAGGGGCAGAGATGAAAGGAGGAGGAGGGAAGGTCCACAATTTTGCTGTTTCTGCGAAAAACAGTATCACCACAGCCAACCCTCGTAAGGTTGGTCTTCTCACAAAAACTATCAAGAAAAGCAACCCTCTGCTTACTGTGGGCTTAGGGTACATGAGCTGGGACACACGTAAACACCTCAAGAGAACAGTGACCGAAATAATACTTATATAACACACGGCTAATGGAAAGGAATGATTGAAGAGAAGTGACAGCAAGAGATACCCTAGTCTCAGACTTCCGTAACCTCTACTCACAGATCCCCCTCACCCCCAACACATATTACATCAACAAACTAAACCGACAAGCACTAAATAACCGACCTCACAAGTCAGTCTCAAACTCCATCTCATCAAACATACACCCATCAGAAACCACACTCCCCAGAGAAGCACGAGTCACACTCTCCCGCTTACGCTCTACCCATCACCCATCACTGCAACGCTACAAACAATTTCAAGATATTCCAAGATCCTTCATGCCCACGATATACCTAGCATAAAGAAGATACCGAGCTTCATAAATATAGAAGGGACTCCTGAGGCAGGACGTAAATATATGTATATGTGTTTACGTATGTTCCTTTTCCAAACACAATTGCTTCTTCCGCAGTAATGCGAAGTTCTGGGTTTGAAATCCAGCGATGATCATATTGCTTGTTGCGAATCTGTGGCAGCATATGAGTGCACCCCTTTGGGAAATATGCTTATCTACTGATGTGTTTTCCCTCTAGCTGAACTTGGTATCCCCTGGATGAGAGTTACTAATGGCGTTATCTCCTACGATGAATCTCCATTTTTCACATCATGTGGAAATCATTGCCAGAGTGAGTTCTCATGAGAGTATTTACTTATACTTTAAAGATATCATTCGTACAAATATGGTATATTATCCAGACAACTTTTCAAGATCATTTCTTATCCTAAAGTTTAAATGAAGATTTCTGAGGATTTACGATTCTTGCACATTAATACAGCAGAGTCATACAACATACCAAGACACGCTGAAGATTACAAAAAATCTCTGATCAAATGGAATTCTCTAATTGTTTCCTATTCCATTACTTTTTTTATGGTTCAACCTTTCTACCACGGCTAGGACCTGCCCTACTCTGAGTCCAGATACCCGCCTGGAGGTAACCTATAATTAAACAGCTTCATTACCATGTGATCCTCCCCCTGGCAGTAAACATAGCGACTGGACATCACTCACATGGCCCCAGGATAAACTGACTTTCTATACAACTATCATCCTTGACTTCTGGCGGAGAGAGTTAATGCTAAGCGACAGGACAACTAAAGGCTTGATTTTTAGTACACTGTAAGTAGCTCTTCGACCATATTTGTAACATCTTACATGGCTACTTGGTAGGGGCTTTGTGATTGTTTACTGATGGAATAATCAATCCTGAATTAATTGGTAGTTCCAGGTTACAAAGGGGTTATAACTCCATTTGGGAGTGATGGTAATGGAATTAGTGATGCTGGTGAGTGCGTGCAGTAGTTGTGGTGGTGGTTGTGTGGTTACTGTGGTGACGGTATGATGGTTGTTGTGGTAGAAGTCGTGGGAGTGATTGTTGCGGTAGCTTTGGTGGTGGCAGTTTTTGTTGTTGTTGTTGCTGATGTAGGTATGGTTATGATGGTGGTTGCTGTGGTAGCTTTGACGGTATTGACGGTCACATATGTGACAGTCTCCTGTGTGACGGCCAGAAGTCACAGTGTTGACGATGAAGGTTACAGTAATTCTATGCAAAACGTGAATGTCACTGATGACGGTGATACTTCAGCTGCTTACATCCGCTGCCGACCTTTGGAAAGTCACGAGGTAAGGCAAGTGACACAGGCATGCGTCACATCACCTTCATACATTTCAGCAAGTTCCATAAGATGTTTGTAGGTGTGTTTCCGTCATTACTGGCCATCAAATGTTATATGACTCTGAGATCTACATCCATGTTATGAACATGTACAAGTACGTTTCGTTTTGTGTTCGTTTGGCTGAGAACATTTCCCCCATAGAAAGCAAGCAAATCATTGATACGATTTCCATTTAAGTTTCCTCAAAGAATTTGTGGAGACTCGTCAGAGATGAAGGTAATAAATTGTAGGTACGTTAAGTCAGGTCATGTTTGTGTTTCTAGTCACTGTACCAACACATATACCTAACAAAAATGAATAAAGGGTTGTGTAGCCATGAATACCTTGTGTGCGTGTGTGCATTCACGTGGGTGCGAGTGTGGGTGTGTATGTCTATACATGTGCTTATATATGCGAGGACTATGCATTCCTGTGTCTGCGTATGTATTTGCTTATTTGATCAAAATCGAAATGATAATCCCGTATTTCCCTTATCACAGCAATCATCATCATTCGTCAGTAGTGTGACTCTGGCCTTCAGAAAAACACAGCAAAAATTTGTCTTCGTTGACTGAAAAATTGCGCTTAACTCAGGTCATGGCACAAGGAAAGTGTTACATACCGACTCGGCTCCAGATGTAATCAGCAAGTTCCTCGAGAGTGAGCTTGCTGGGCCCATTCCAACGCTTTCTTCTGTGTCATTTGTTTATCCTTTCCTGTCTTCTTTGAATAGCTGATATTAGTTTGGCACGCAGGAAAGTTATCATGAAGAACCATCTCAATGAGAGATATGTAACTCGATTACTAAGGAAATCAGAAGCATTAGAAAATAGATGGAGCTTTTTTATGTTCAGTTTGTGGAAGTAAGTCCATAATGGAGCCTCTTACCTCTACTTTCCTCCCTGTACCACTCCCAAGACCATCCACGTATGCGGTTGATCAAGTACCCTGCAGGAGGCACAGTAAGGTGGCGACAAATAATCATGAGCGAGATTTACTTACTTCCAAGCTATCACCATGAGATTTGGCCAAAGGCAGGCCTAACGCGTAGTGCCCATCACATTAGAATATGAAGTTATGAAGGACGAGTAGTATGAGTTATGTCTCGTCAAAAGATAAGTATGAAGAGAAATTGAGTTGGCTGAAAGACGGCTGCCTAAGCAGCCCATGCAGCAAGCAGCAAAGACATGACAGCTACCTTTGCCAAAGGAATGACGCTTGACAGGTAATGAAGCGAGGCTCACTGCATAGCTACCACTAACCCATCTGATACCCAAGCGGGTAATACAGGTGATATACCACCCTGATCGATGGCTGCTTACAACCATCAAAAACAATCATACGAAAACAACCTTGAAGTGTCAGTACTACAGAAAACCATTGCTCTCTCTCTCTCTCTCTCTCTCTCTCTCTCTCTCTCTCTCTCTCTCTCTCTCTCTCTCTCTCTCTCTCTCTCTCTCTCTCTCTCTCTCTCTCTCTCTCTCTCTCTCTCTATCTCTCTCTCTTTCAGTGTCACGTTTTCTATTCCCAAATCAGACGAGTGGTTATGACTGGGCCTCATCTTCAAGTGGTGATGATAACAGTGAGCCTCACCGTCAGGTGGCGATGGTGATACAGGGCCTCACCTTCAGGTGGCGATGGTGGTACAGGGCCTCACCTTCAGGTGGTGATGGTGGTACAGGGCCTCACCTTCAGGTGGTGATGGTGGTACAGGGCCTCACCTTCAGGTGGTATACCATTACTCGTTTTCAGATGGTGACGGTAATAAATATACCTTAGGAACTTGGTTTCACTTTATAGATTCCTTACCATATACTCCCAAAAGACCAGACAATTTCATTGCAGCTAACAACATTTTGAAAAAAGGATCCTCAAACCAGAGGGTTTTATTAGCCTTTTCCTCTTTACATAACGCCATAATCTAGAAACATAATTCCATAATCTAGAAACATAACTCCTTAATCTAGAAACATTACTCCATAATCTAGAAACATCACCATATTCTGCGACAATGATGTGTTTTCTTGAACTGAAACTGCTTTCTCGTGTTCATGTATCATACCTAGGATTTTTTCTTATCATAAGAATTGTGTCCTCTGTCTAATCAGCACTTCCTTGCATTCAGTAAACTTACATTCTAAACGCTTGCATACACTTATATATATATATATATATATATATATATATATATAT
Organism: Panulirus ornatus; assembly: GCF_036320965.1. Lineage (NCBI taxonomy): Eukaryota > Metazoa > Arthropoda > Malacostraca > Decapoda > Palinuridae > Panulirus > Panulirus ornatus. Next base: position 553,915 of record NC_092239.1, read on the forward strand.
ATATATATATATATATATATATATTATATATCTTACTTTGTCGCTGTCTCCCGCGTTGGCGAGGTAGCGCAAGGAAACAGACGAAAGAATGGCCCAACCCACCCACATACACATGTACATACATACACGTCCACAAACGCAAATATACATACCTATATATCTCAACGTATACTTATATATACACACACAGACATATACATATATACACATGTACATAATTCATACTGTCTGCCTTTATTCATTCCCATCGCCACCCGCCACACATGGAATAACAAACCCCTCCCCCCCGTATGTGCGCGAGGTAGCGCTAGGAAAAGATAAAGGCCACATTCGTTCACATTCAGTCTCTAGCTGTCATGCAATAATGCACCGAAACCACAGCTCCCTTTCCACATCCAGGCCCCACAGAATTTTCCATGGTTCACCCCATGAGCTGTGGTGAGGGGGAGACTTTTGAGTAGTCACTGTGTCAAAGATGTTGTGATAGCCACAGAAATGATTGGAAAATAGATATGATGAGACAGTGATGGTGATGATCTGAAAGTATAGCAAACTGATAATGATGGATATGAAGGTGTGGCAGGATGATGAAAACAACCTGCAAGCGAAAAAGGATATTGTAACAGCTTGAAGATCTGACAGTATCATAATGACAAACTGAGGGTGTGACAAAATGATGAGAAGAGTCAAAATAAATGTCAGAAAGATTACAACAGTTTGAAGGTGCAACAGGATGATATGAATTTACGGCAGGATGATTGTAATACTGCATGTCTGACTCAGTTTGTGTCCAGCAAATTTCTATTGCAGGTCAGCCTATCATCGTAACGGCCAGTCAAGTGGCTCTAGGGCGCAATTATGAAATTACTCTCTACTGCTCATTCTCACCACCTGCTTCTCTTCATTCAAGCTCGACATCCTTATCCCGGTACAGATACGTCTTGTCACGAATGTCTTATTGCTGAAGGCTACATGGCTACATATGCATTAAAGGATTTAAGCAGCCTGTGAAGTAATGTAGAATTCTCACTAAAAGGAAGAACTAAATGATTCTTGGTGTCAAGGGGAAGTTTGGGCTCAACTCTATTAAGAAATCTTTATATGGAATTCTTTGAAACAAAATGACTTAGGGATATCTTACCTTCTAGGGCAATTTGGTTTAGGTATGCAATTGTTCTTGGTGTTTGGCCAACAAACGAAAATTTACAAACATTTTTCTCTTTACTTAACAATTTAGTACCTACTTTCAGATCCACTGTGGAACTGAAAAATAATTGTTTGTTACCATTTTTATATTGCATGATCCAAGAGATAGAAAAATGTTTAAGTTTAGCATACACAGAAAACTTAAGTGTTTGTTTTTATATTCATTATTACTCGGCTCGACATGATAAAGTTAAACTATCATCATTCCAGTCGATGTTCCTCATGGCATTACGCATATGTAGTCAGGAATTCATTCATGATGACTTTGAGAAAATATATTCCATTGGCTTCAAGTTAAAGTATTTTAGATCTTTCATTGATAAATCCCTCAAATTGGCAAAGAAATCATTTCATAGAGTTAAACCCAAAGCTCCCTTTGATACCAGGAGTCTTTCAGTTCTCCCTTTTAGTGATGATTTTACATTACTTCCCAGGCTGCTTAAATCCTTTAATGTAAATGCTGTCTTCAGTAATAACAATACTATGAAGAATATCTTAATCAAAACTCACCAGAAAATTCTGCGGGCTGTGTTTACAGAATCCCATGTAAAAGTTGTAATATGTTTTTATGTTGGGCAGACTGGTAAGGATCTTTATGTTAGACTTAAGAGCAGGACAGAAATCAAATGTTTAGTTTAATCATTTAAAAATCATGACCATTGCATTAATTGGAGTAACTGTAACTCCTTTACCACGAGAAATGTCATTGAATCTTCTGTTATTGGATACGCAAATAATTGTAATGTTAATATTTGTAAAGGCCTATACACACTGGATAGCTTTGTCGTAGGCAAAATTTGTAAACAGTTCTCTTTCCTGTCCACATAATAAAATTTCCACATTTGAGGGAGGTTTAAAACACAATCAGTGGTTTGACAAGGGGTTCCGCGTACCCTTTAAGTACAAGTGATGGGATATCATCTGGGCAATAGGCTGTATATGTGTGTGTGTGTGTGTGTGTGTGTGTGTGTGTGTGTGTGTGTGTATGTGTGTGTGTGTGTGTGTGTGTGTGTGTGTGTGTGTGTGTGTGTGTGTGTGTGTGTGTGTGTGTGTGTGTGTGCGCGCGCGCGCGCGCGCGCGCTTTAGCTTCTATTTGTTATTTTCAATCTTTGCATATGAGAAAATTCATACTCTTGGAACCACAGGTCAGTCCTTGCAGTTTTATCATAGAAGTTTTGAATTTTCTACTGGAACTGGTACTGGTACTGTACTAGTACTGGCACTGTACTAGTACTGGTACTGGTACTGGTACTGGTATTCTACTAGTACTGGTACTGGTACTGGTACTGTACTAGTACTGGTACTGGTACTAGTACTGTACTAGTACTGGTACTGGTACTGGTACTAGTACTGGTACTGGTACTGGTACTGTACTAGTGCTGGTACTGGTGCTGGTGTTGGTGGTGGCATTGGTACTGGTGCTAGTGCTGCTGCTGGTATTAGTACTGGTAATGTCATTTCCTTCACCTTGACTTAACTTGTTCCACCATTCCATTACTCTATTTCTTAAGAAACGCTTTTTCACATTCCTTCTTACACCTCTCCTGCAGTCGTGTTTTCTTGTTCTACACTCTTCTAACATCAAGGAAATACTTTGCATTTATCATCATCATGACCTGGGAGTTCATGCACAGTTATCATGTCTTCTTCCATCTTCCCAGGTGAGTAAGTCTCTTTTCATAGATCATACACCTCAAGTCGGACACCATCCTTCGTGAACTCCATTAGACCTTTTACATTCATAACTTAATAAACTTTCGTTGTATTTTCATAGAAGTGTTTTATTCGGCTTATCCGAACAGTTTCACAAGAAATAACAGTAAAGAACAGCAGAAAAAGAAGTTCACATTTCCATATCAGCCTCGTACTGACTTCCTGGTCGTGTCCCTGCCACACCTGCTGGTGGGCAGGTGTTGGTGGCCCCTGCCGTCCACACCGGCGGGAAGGTGTTAGCGGCCCCACCCACACCTGCTGGTAGGCAGGTGGCTGTCCCCTTCCGTTCCTGCTGGTGGGCAGGTGTAAGTGGCCTCTGTCACAGCTGCCTGTGAGCAAGTGTTGGTATCCTGAATACCTCCATTACCCTGCCAACAAGTGACGAGTTATGACTGAAGTATGAACCTACACTTTTTTTGTATTCTATCTTCACAACGTAACACCAGCGCTGCTGAGACTTGTATCATCAAACATACCCATATCTACCCCCACAGAAAGTAACATCTCCTTCCACACATTTCTCAGTGTGCCCACACTATGGCTTACCGCAGCTCTCAAAATTTCATTCGCTGCCAAGTCCACTCCCAGGTATCTAAATTATTTCCTCAAAGTTCTGTCCACTCAGATTAGCACCTCACCTTACCTGTCGCTCTCCACTGCTAAACTTAATAACATTGTTTTTGTTCATTTTCTCCCAAGACTCTTCTTTCACACGTTCTCTCACATAATCAGGAACCAGTATCTGCACTCTCGCTCCAATATGCCGCCCCACCGGCGCCGTATCATTAGCAAACAATTAACTGAGTCATCTCCCTGGCGCCACACTCCTGACAGACTGCGCGCGCGCGTGTGTGTGTGTGTGTGTGTGTGTGTGTGTGTGTGTGTGTGTGTGTGTCTGTGTGTCTGTGTGTGTGTCTGTGTGTGTGTGTGTGTGTGTGTGTGTGTGTCTGTGTGTGTGATTATTGATAATAATGATAGTAATGATAATAATGATAATAATGATGATGATACTAATGATGATAATAATAATAATAATAATAAGGATAATAATAATAACAATAATGATCATAATAATGATAATAGTAATGATAACAATAATAATAATAATAATAATAATAATAATAATAATAATAATAATAATATTAATTTTTTTTTTTTTTTTTTTTTTGCTTTGTCGCTGTCTCCCGCGTTTGCGAGGTAGCGCAAGGAAACAGACGAAAGAAATGGCCCAACCCACCCCCATACACATGTATATACATACGTCCACACACGCAAATATACATACCTACACAGCTTTCCATGGTTTACCCCAGACGCTTCACATGCCCTGATTCAATCCACTGACAGCACGTCAACCCCGGTATAACACATCGCTCCAACTCACTCTATTCCTTGCCCTCCTTTCACCCTCCTGCATGTTCAGGCCCCGATCACACAAAATCTTTTTCACTCCATCTTTCCACCTCCAATTTGGTCTCCCTCTTCT